>NC_084809.1:11093152-11388152 GCF_963583255.1 Pyrus communis | reverse complement strand
TGCAAAATGTTGCTGGGCAAATGGGGAGTTGTGTATGTAAATGATTGTTGCAGTTGTGCTATGAATTTGGTGGATTCCGAGATGGTAGATGGCAAACACTTGTGCATTACTACGAACTCTCAGGTGGTAAGCTTGAGCATTGTGCCTTCTAGGAGGCCTGTGATCCTTGCAGACAAGACCTATGCCACCAAGACTGATGCACTGGAAGCTGTTATGCATGCACCTGTCCATTTTCAAGGATTTCTGACCTTTGTGTGAAATCGGTATCAATTGCTCATATTGGCTGTAATGTATACTGCTGATGAGGATTTTGAGTCTATAACCAATGTTCAATAAATCTTATACAAGGCTCGTTCATCTTCTAAACTGCAAATTTGGATCTATTTGCCTATCAATTTGAGCCGTTGAAAGTTTTTTTGTAATATTGGTTTAATTCTTGTTAATCGTACAATATTAGTTCGTGGTTGAAGGAAATTAAAATTGAACAATAATTTGCAAACACCATGCTGTGGACAGTACTATTTTCATTATCCTGCTTCTTAGTCTGACACTGCACCACGCTTCACTAAATCAGTCCAGCTTAGTCTAGTCTAAGCTAGTCCAGGTTAGTTTTTGAAGCTAGTCCAGTCCGAAATAATTCGGTGTAACAAACGCACCCTTAGTTTCCTAATTCCTGCTCAAGGATCCAACTTTGACCATAGTACTTTCCAAAGAACAAGTATAATATGAAAATGATTTCGGCACACATTTTTTCTTTCCTACACACTTTTATTTATTTATTTAGCATAAATTGAGCAGAAGGAGAATCAATGGACGATAATATCGCAAACGCAAATGCAGCTAACATGAGTGAAGGAGCAAATCTATTTAGACATTCTCCAAAGTTATGAATTCTAACATACAAAATGTGCCACTTGATTTATAAACAAATGAAAAAAGTAGTTGTTGGCCTCGAAAACAACTAATACTATAATTATGGTCAAGCAAATTGCGATTATGGAGGTAATTAAATAAAATTAAAGATCGATCATCTTCTAGGCAAACGAAGATTTTGATATATTATTCTATATGTGCCAACTAGTTGCCACCCATGCATATACGAGAATACCTGGACTCTTCTGTCCCGGAACATCGTTTTGACGTATTTTTTCTTCACATTCCTTCTACTTTTTGCATACCAACTTCCCCATTCAACACGCTTTGCCCAACTTGTGCATTAACATTTGCCTAGTGCCATGGAAATTTGTTGAAAATGATACACCATTTGTCGATGGACGACCCACAATAACGATCTGCATTATCATTTTGGCAACTTGCATGGGACTTCGAGGTCCTACGAATATTTTTAAAGAAGTTCAACGAAAAGATTCTGATACTATTTACTTTAATAAAAAATTACATTTTCAAACTAAAAAGTCAATTATGATACTCTTCACGTTACCCTTTATTTTATTCTTATCGTTAAAATTCAAAACTTTCAAAACATTTTTATTAATTTTTCAATATTTTTAATAACGAAATAGATAAACACGCTTGCCCTTTTTAACATTTTAAGCATTTCTATTTAATTTTAACAGTTACTTTTATTTGATTTATTCATTTTGACAACGACTAACTAACACAAATATAATAATGTGCGAGAACTGGCGAATAAGTCTAAAGGTGAACGGGACTAGCGGGCCAATTTGCCGTTCTTTCACCATCTGAAAGCGAAAGGCATAACGGCAGTAGACGAATGCGTGTTTTCCTAGGCATGGAAGAGGGGTCACTAGCAACACACGTGGGGTCTTCACCCACGTGCCCTGTAGGGCTCCACTCTCTATACCTTGCCCATGATTAACAACCAAACTACAACTTTGCCACCTTCATTTTCATTCCTGCCTTCTTTTTTAAGACGGACAAATCACAGTTATGGTTGGTAATCACAATGTAACATATAAATTATTTTAAGTGAAACAAAAGGAAACCTTCTGCACAAGTCAAATTTATTTGTCCATATGAGAAAAATTACGTCCTACATGTAACGAGTCAAGTATTTTTCCGATTTGAAATAATAAAGAAAGGTGAACTACTGAAATCCCAACATCAATGAGTAACTGAGATTACAATTGAAGACTTTGAAACAATGCCATTACCACTAACAGTATGGCATGGCAGGAATTGCAACAATGAAAGCTTAAACCCTAAATCCATTCCACCCTCTGCTAAACCGACACAAAGCTGCCTAGAAGTAACGAGTAAATTCCTCATGGTGGTGGTGTTACACTTCTGCACTCTCCAGGGTGATTTAAAATTTTGCCAATTAAGTTCCCAAATAAGTCCATAAGTAAAAGGATCAACAACTTCATCTAGCTGATATACCAGAGTAGTCGTTTGAAGAAACATCATTACCAGATGTAACCTTTTGTTTCCTGCCCTGCCTTCGATTACCGATGGCTTCTGCGCGAAACACTTCTCTTGCTGCCGTCCCCTCCCCGATGTCTTGAAGGCTTTCCACCTGTCTTCATAGCACCAATCACAAATACATTACAACAAGTGACAAAAAGAAGGGGAAAAAAGGCACCATCGTCTATAGGTCACAAATACATTACAACAAGTGACAAATACATTACAAGAAGTAATCCTCCACACTGGATTTCATTAGCATATCAAAAGAACCATCGTCTATAGGTCTCATATTAAAAGCACGATAAGATAAAATCAGGTTACTAAGCATAAAGAGGAGGGTACTGACCCCTAAACAAAAGCTCTGAAAATGAGTGTCGAAGCCAGAAGGATCGTCCAAGGTCGCCTTCTCATAGTTCATTTCGGAGCAATTCCGCTTAGTACTGGAACTTGATCTTTCACAATAGGACACATACGAAGACGTAGAACAGGAACTAGGAGGGTGAGAGACTGACCCATAACTCCCAGTATCCCCTTCAAACATTTCATCAAAAAGATTTTGCAATTCTTCAAAGGTCTCCTGCCCATTTTCCTGTCAATTACGCATTCTTCATATGTCAGTAGGTACTCGGAAACAATATCATTATCGGCATCATCAAAGGATTAGTCAAGATGAAATTTCTCTAGAAACTTCCAATCATATAGAAACTAAAAAAGACTGGAAGTTCCTAAAGTTTCTCACTGCATTACCAGATAGATTTATGATTAGTCACAATGTTCAGCTCACAAATTTTATTAAACGTGGAAAAAGATGAAGAACAAAATATGATATTTTAGACAAAACAAGCTCTCAATCATTCAGCATAGCTGATAGGACTAGCGCATACCCCTTCAAAAATGTTAGATCCCATGTTTTTGGGTGTCCTTAGTATTTTGGAAAATACGAATTAATATAACCTTTTCAAATCTTGAAAAAAAAAAAAAAAATCATTTCTCACTGAATGAGCACTAAACAGGCTATAGAACACATTTTAGTGCCCCTAAATTGTCTGTTTAGTCTCTTTTTAGTGTAAAAAGTTGAACTTACGTATACTTCCTTAATGTTTTTGAGATTATTACTGGCCGATGCCCTTTGCCGGAAATGAAGTGACTACAACTAACAGAGATCTCATACAAATCAACAGCTTATACTTGACCACACACGGGTTAGTAACTACAACTTACAAACCTCTAATTACAAATATTTTCTACTCACTCATGAAAATATAGGCATTTGAACACAGAACAAGTCTAGTGCACTTCTGTCACATGTCAGGTCACACCTGATGAATTTCTTCTCATAACTATAAATTTATCACTAAGTGGTGGGCCAGTGGCACCTCAATGCCTTCCCTTCGTCTTGGGCTTCCCTAGATCGCAATTAAACAAATAAAACTGCATCATGGGATTGGTGGGTCCACAGTGACTAAATTTTTATATTTGAGCGGTATTTTAATCCGTACTAAAAAAAGATAGATTCGAACTAGAGCACAGAAGGGTGAGCGACTAGGCTACACCCTCCCGCGGTCAAGGCCCTAACTAATGGGCCCTTCAGGAATAGACTTCACCAGGATGTTACTGCAATTGTAGTTGGACCTATCCATTTAAACAGGACTAAATGGCCCTTCAACACGCTTTTCTAGAATGTCTTGGCAAAAGTGAGGGCTCAAGGGAAAGCAAAAGTAAACCAAAAACGTAGGTTTTCCCAAAAAGCTAAAAGCTTTTTATTTTTTTTGCATCCCATTTTTTCCCTCATCTATTTCAACGTGTTTAAAACATATATATATATATATTAGTAAACGCAGGGAAGTCGAAAATTAAAAAGGAAGAAAGATGAATTTGTACATACATTAGGCTTCGTTTGGCGCATCATCACTGCCATCTCGTCCAAAAACTCACCCATCCCCTGCACCAATAACAAATTTTAAATCGGTCATCTGGTGGGCGGCTACATTTGACGGATTTTATACAAGTTATACATAAACATTGGCGAATGTCATCGGATTGGAACAGATTATAAACTACCAAATTTGATACAACTGAATATACAGGGATGAATGTAAAACTTGATAATAACCGCAGGGACTAAGCAAGTGCTTTTATAGGGATACGATTTCCGCTCACCCCAATTAAATGCATTGAGTGTAACGGGGAGTGCGGAAATCATCACCTCTAAATAGAGTCCTACTGTGATTGGTTAAATGGTCAAAAGTGAGCAGTAAAAGTGCAGATAAAGCTGTAAATTCAATAGTATAGGGTCCGCTAATTGAAATGAACAAGTGTTTTAACCGATAAATTCTCAATTTTGTATTTTTAAACAAAAATCTAATGGTTAAAATATTTTGAGTGCCGAACCTAAACAAATCCCAAGAAAAAAAAAACTTACATTGTTTTCGTCATCATCACTGCCATAGGCCCCAACATCGTACAGAAACCTCTTATTCGCGTCAGATAAAACTGTTCAACAAAAAACAGACCACACGTTTCCCTCGTGACCAATTCACTAAAAAAATAATTAAAAATTAATAATTAAATGAGAATAGGAGGTTGAAATTACCAGAATAGGCTTCTTGGATGTCCTGGAATTTCTTCTTGGCTTCTTCCACGAACTTAGAATTTCCGGAGGCCGAACACCGATCCGGGTGCCATCTCTACAGGCAGCAAGCATAGAAAAAAATCAACAAAAATATTCAATAAATTAAAGAAAAATACACAATTCCCCGAATTTCCCAAGAACCCCAGAAAAGTTTCAAACTTTTTCGATCTTTCTAACCTGTTTTGATCATGCAGTGAAAACCCATTTCCGGGATTTGCATTCTGAAAACCCAATTTCCCAGAAGTTTTGAAGGAACCCAATGATGTTCAACCCCAGCAAATAGTAGAAAGGTCCCATTTTTCAACGATTTGCCAAAGACCCAGAAATTCAATTCAGGAAAAGATTACTACTTTACCTCTAAATTTCAATTCTAAAAGGACCCAAATGGAAGAATTGTCAAAAAAGGGGTTTAAATTCAATTGTGCAAAAATGGTGATGAAGTTTAGCTTAAAAAAAATAAAATATTCTAACCAGTGCAAGTTTCTTATAGGCATTTCTGAGCTCCGAGTCTGTGCATTCCTTTTCCAACCCCAAAACTGCATAGAAGTCACTGCCTTTCTCTTCCCCATCCGCCATTTCTCCTCCCTCCTTCCACCTCCTTCAATTCAAACCAAATCCAAAAAATACCCAACAAAAAAAACCTTAATTTCCTCGTACGTTTCTTGTCGACAAATTATAGGATCCAAAATCCCAGAACAAAACACAAAACACAAAACACAAAACACAAAGATTTTATGTCGTACGAAAACTACATCTTTGTCATACGGAACATGGAACTTCTAATCGAAGGGGGAAGGGGGAAGGAAAAGGAAAACATGAGCAGCCTCCACCCCTTTTGCAAATAGACACCGAGGCCCAATTGAAGGAACACTCCAGAAACCAGCCCCATTTAAATAGTTATTTTATTTTAATTTAATCGATTTCGAGGATCTTTCGTGATGGACGGTTGAGAGTGCGCGAGAGGAGGTAGATATTTATGCAGATTGTGAATCCAGAAGGTTCTCTTTCTCACTGTTTCTGAAGCCCTTTTTGACGTCAACTAAAACAGACCAGGATCCTCTACGGGTTTCTTATTATGAGACCCTGGGATCAATTGATCTTGACCGTTTATTAAATATCATAAATCGAGTTGAGAGTTTTCGGTGAATTAAAATAACTTTGGCTTGAAGTGGCTGCAAATTTTAAATTGAAATAAATACCCTTCTCTCACTATTTTTCAACTAAAAGAAATATGAAGCATGAACTGGTTTTTCAAATCTTTCAGTTTTCAACATAAAGTTCCTTAGTTTCATTTTTTTCTCTCTAAAAAAAGAAAATTGATAAAAGATAGCAACATTTTGGAATCTGATGTAGAAATAGTTGTTTTTTTTTTTTTTTTGTCCAACGATAGATTTTGTTAAATTAATCACCGATTGAGTTTAAACCCATGTCGTCATGTAAGAGCTCAATATATTTCCACTACTATAGTAAATGGCCACTTGCTTGATAGAAATGTTTGTTGAAAGAATTGTAATGCTGCCTCAAAATTAGGGATGCAACTCGGGCGAGTTGGACGAGTTAGAAGGTCAATCCAATCCCAACTCAACTTTTACAATTCGGGCTCAGGTTCATATTGGGTTTTATTCGGGTTCATTTGGGTTCAGGTTTAATTGGGTTAGGGTTTACTTGGATTGGGTTAGGGTTGCCCAACTTTTTCAAGTTTAATCTTATAACAACATAGTTTCCAAGAATTCCTAAAAAAATTAAGCCAAGTTACATCAAAGCTAACTAACTTTAATTTCATAAATCAATCTACTATAAAGCTCTAGAATTTAGAGATTACGAATATAGGCTGACTAATCAAAGCCTCTTATTCCCTAAAAGCTTAGTAATTATTAAGGGTAGTTTATTAAAAAAAATATTAGAAAGGGCGATGGTTTTTGGGCTTGGCTATCTTGGGTGTAGTATAAGCATTAATTAATATGAGTTACAATTTGGTTAGATTGGGTTTGGTTAGTCGGGTTGGGGATAGACAAGCAAATGATCAACCCAACTCAACCCAATCAATGAACAAGTTGAAATTAGATTGGGTTCGGGCGGGTTATAGCTAAAAAAAAAAACTATTTGTTCGGGTTTAAAATCGAGTTGGACATGAACGAGTTCGGATTGGACCAACTCAAATTGCACCCCTACTCAAAATTAAGAGTCTGAATTGGTTTCTAACACAACTTCCAATAATCGTCAAATACTCTACCTTCAGTGTTTGTAATCTTATCCAGTTGCAGAAGCTTGCAATTCAGCGTAGCCATTAAATAAAGTTGGTTGAATGCTTTTAGTTAAGATTTAAGATTTTAAATCTATTTCTATTAATTTTTCTTTAAATTTAGGTTTTAATGTTATTCTTATGAAGTTATTGTTTAACTAAACTTGTAATATTGCATGTAGTTCAATATCTTAGTGAATAACACATTGAATTTTTACCTATGCGTCTTAGGTTCAAAATTTCTGTTTTTAAATTAATGTGATAGTTACGTATCCTTGTCTCTAACCTTTAATAGTAGTAAAATTAAAGAAAAAAAAATGAACACTTGTGTCACTGAATCAAGCGTACCATGTGTTTGATGGTCTTGTTAGTAGTATGGGGTACGCACACGCTAAAATGCCTCCTCCAATTTGGATAACAGGTTGATACAAATGACACCAGAAAGTAAAAAGGCATACGTCTTGTAGCTTCCAGAGAATTTTGTACGAGCTGTCATGTGCGATGAAATTGAATTTGAATGAGGTTTTCTCTGAAGTCTCTGTGAGGATCTTGGGAATTCTTAAATCGTTTTCATTGATCGTATATCGTGCGGTTATAAATTATTTTAAATAATTTTATTTAAAATTAAATATGAATAGTATCTGACAAAAACTGACCTTACAATATACAATAAACGGACACGATTTGAGGATTTCTAAAATTCTCACAAAAAAAGATTCGGAGTGGATTCAATTCACATGTACGATGATCGTGGTGAGGTCTATTCACCTTTTCGTTTTGGGTCCACCAAAGCTGCTAGTTCAATCACTTGTAGAAAACACTTCCACCTAGACCTGGCAATTTCTGACACGACCCGATAACCCGACACGACACGACACGAAATTAACAGGTGTTTGGGTCGACACGATAACGAATCGGGTCTTATCGGGTAACCCGATAAGCACCTGTTAAGATAACGGGTTGGGTCGGGTATACACGTGGGTAAACACGATACACGATAAGCAGAATATTATTTTTATAATTTTATAACCCTCAAAAAATACTGTAATAATTATATACATTAATTTTACAATTTTATACCCCTAAAAATTATAATAAATATATATATATATATATATATTAAATTAACTATAAAATTTATAATAATTATAATAATTATATATACTATAATAATTATACCCCCAAAATATTAAGTCTATCTATACTAATTTTATATATATATATATATATATATATATATATTAAATTTTATAAAAACTATAATAATTATTAATTAATAATTTAATATGCATGATCATGCATTGCATATTTGCATGATTTTGCATCCATTGAAATTTGATGCGTCATGACTCATATGTGATTTGTTTCCATTCTCAAATTTCAATAATCAATTTCTTGCCATTGCCATTTGCCAACTTGCCGCCCTTTTTGAAAAAAAAAATGGAGGGAAAATGAAAATGTTAAGAAAAGTTGAAAATAAAACAAAAAAGTGAGGGAATTCAATTAGGGAAAGATGTTGGAGGGAAAAGTGAAAATGATAAGAAAAAGTTGAAAAGGAAACAAAAAAGAGAGGGAAAAATGAAAATTAATAGAAGTGGTGAATCTAAGTATAAATAAACTCTAAGTGTTAGTCAATCTATCGTTTTACGAATTCTCCAAAACTAATTTCAACGATCCAAACCGTCAAAATTGTTTGTATATGCTTGGAGATCACATCAGCAAAAAATCACAAAAAAAAAACATTCAGAGATCAAGTAAACGGGACAAAGCTTTTCAACGGTTATAAACGAAAAATCACGATTTAACGGTTATTTTAACTCCGATTTTGATGATTTTTTATAACTACACTCCTTGACCCTATATGAATACAATGAATGAATTCGATCTTCAATTTAAAATATTTACACAAGTGGATACCACAAAATCTTATGTTATACTTAATAAAAGTATAAATAAACTCTAAGCGTTAGTCAATCTATCGTTTTACGAATTCTCCAAAACTAATTTCAACGATCCAAACCGTCAAAATTGTTTGTATATGCTTGGAGATCACATCAGCAAAAAATCACAAAAAAAAAACATTCAGAGATCAAGTAACGGGACAAAGCTTTTCAACGGTTATAAACGAAAAATCACGATTTAACGGTTATTTTAACTCCGATTTTGATGATTTTTTATAACTACACTCCTTGACCCTATATGAATACAATGAATGAATTCGATCTTCAATTTAAAATATTTACACAAGTGGATACCACAAAATCTTATGTTATACTTAATAAAAGTATAAATAAACTCTAAGCGTTAGTCAATCTATCGTTTTACGAATTCTCCAAAACTAATTTCAACGATCCAAACCGTCAAAATTGTTTGTATATGCTTGGAGATCACATCAGCAAAAAATCACAAAAAAAAAAACATTCAGAGATCAAGTAACGGGACAAAGCTTTTCAACGGTTATAAACGAAAAATCACGATTTAACGGTTATTTTAACTCCGATTTTGATGATTTTTTATAACTACACTCCTTGACCCTATATGAATACAATGAATGAATTCGATCTTCAATTTAAAATATTTACACAAGTGGATACCACAAAATCTTATGTTATACTTAATAAAAGTATAAATAAACTCTAAGCGTTAGTCAATCTATCGTTTTACGAATTCTCCAAAACTAATTTCAACGATCCAAACCGTCAAAATTGTTTGTATATGCTTGGAGATCACATCAGCAAAAAATCACAAAAAAAAAACATTCAGAGATCAAGTAACGGGACAAAGCTTTTCAACGGTTATAAACGAAAAATCACGATTTAACGGTTATTTTAACTCCGATTTTGATGATTTTTTATAACTACACTCCTTGACCCTATATGAATACAATGAATGAATTCGATCTTCAATTTAAAATATTTACACAAGTGGATACCACAAAATCTTATGTTATACTTAATAAAAGTATAAATAAACTCTAAGTGTTAGTCAATCTTGAAAACAAAAACTCTTTATCCTTGCACATTTAATATTTGTAATAGATTAGTAGTGTATGTATTATTTTTTTTATTAGACTTTCATTTTCGAGTGTAGATATAGTACTTGAACGAGAAATGTTTTAATGTTTTCAAGTAATATTTATGTCGCAATGTGTGGTATGTGCAAATTTTAAAAAAAATATATTTTTTTCTTAACGGGTCATAACGGGTCATAACGGGTCGGGTCACTTTACCCGTTGGGTAAAGTGACACGACCTGTTAAGGACCCGTTAAGATAACGGGTGTGACACGACACGACCCGTTAAGATAACAGATGTTACACGAAAACGACACGAACACGACAGACACGACCCGTTTGCCAGGTCTACTTCCACCTCCTCTTCTCGAACTTGGAATTTTGACCCAAAAAATAGAAAGAATTCGGCATGTCATAAGTTAGTGTTGATTTAGTATTTAATCAGTGAAATTTTTGACCTGTGAGAACTCAAGTTTGTGCTTTGTCGGTTGCTAGGATATGAGATATGGGGAGAAAGAGGAGGAAAACAGAGGTGCATTGCCCCTGGTTTTGCTTCAAGTATGTTTTAGAAAGTAAATTTAATATTAGGCCGCACGATTTTAAACTAAATGGCCAGGATGATGTGGTCCTCCGGATCCCTCGACAAAAAATTCGAAAACGATCCTGTTTTCAAATTGAGACTGTTCATAATTTTTGTAACTTCATGCTTTTGCCATAATGTTTTATAGTGCTGGCACGAGAATTGACGTTAAACTGTGAGGTGTGAGATAGGCCATAAAGAGTTTCACTTTTGAAAGTATTCTTAGCATTTCTTAACATGAAATTAGTGGTACTCAATCCATTCTAGCAATAATTTTATGGGAATTATGTCCGTCTTCATGGTTTTTTTTTTTTTTTTTTTTTTGTTTTTGTTTTTGGTTCAAACTTACTACAAATTATTAAATAAAATAGAAAGTTCAAAGACAGTCCAAATACAAGCATAACTTAAAAGAAAATATAACAAAAATACCCAAACAAAATAAGTCTACAACAACAAAAATCCTAAATCTAGAAGGCTGCTGCCTCCATCATTGTTATAAATTAGATTATGTCTCTGCGTGTCAATTACTACTCAGTCATGTTCTTACTCAAAACGTTTCTATTAAAGTTTGTGTTTGTTTTGTGATTCAAATTTAATGAGACTAAGTCCACTCTATTTTCTTAATATAGATAATAACGTTTGTTTAAAAATAAAAATAAAATTTAATAGGACAACTCGATAAAACAGAATGAAGTCTACTGGGCTAAAAGAAAATAAAGGCCTATGACCTAAAGGCCACATAAAATGGAGAGTCGAATTTTCGGGTATTGGGCTAGAACAAGAAATGGGTTCTGTAACTGCAAAACGTATATGAAACGAGTTCATTATATCATTGCTCTAATAATGAAAAGTTTCGTTCTTTGATAGTGTATTATTGAATCGAAATTAAAAGTTTCGTTCTCTAATGGTGTATTATTGAACCGAAACGCTGTGTGGCTGTAAATCCGTTCTAAGCAAGTTGCTTTCCATATATACAAAAATAGTTTGCTTTAATCCACATTGAACAAAACAAGATAACATTGCAATTCCAACTACCATCTTTTGCTTACATTACCAGAAGGCAGAAGATTTAACCTTGAATCCATAACCCAAGATTAGTATTTTCTTTCTGCTTGTAATGACAATTAAGATTTAACCCAAAAGATTCCTCAGATCTAGTTCTAATCACCAAAACAAAAAGGGTTCACCACCAACTCCAAGTGAAGTAGAACTTGTTCTAATCAGTTAGTTGGTCTCCAAGCCCCAAAGCATCCCCCAAATTCATTGTCCTTGTCATTGTTCTCCTCCCAATCCCTCCCCCATTCCCCTTCCTCATCATTGCAGCAAACTCCCCATAATCTATCTGCCCATCATCATCCTGATCAATCTCCTTGATCATGTCTTCCAGATGCAGCTCCCCCAATCCAAACTCCCTGCAGGCTTGACTCAGCTCATCAATGGTGATGAACCCGCTTCCGTCCTTGTCGAAAAACGAAAACGCCGACAGCAGATTCTCCTCCCTCTCCAGCTTGTTTAAGTGCACCGTCGCCGCCAGAAACTCGCCGTAGTCAATCGTTCCGCTGTTGTCAATGTCAGCCGCCTCCATGAGATCCTTGATCTCTGACTCCATTAGCTCAGACCCCACTTTCCTCAGCCCCTCTTTCAGCTCATCGAACGTGATGCTTCCGCTCCCATCTGCATCAATCATCTTAAAAAGCTCCCTCAGCCCGCCAATCTCCTCCTCCGACAGCCGCTCCGCGATCACTCTCAGTGCCATTTTCTTGAGCTTGTTCATGGCGGAGAACTTCTTCAACCTCGACAGAACAGCCGAGTCCAGCGGCTTATCGGGCGCAATCGTGTCATCTACGATCCAAGGATGGCAAAGCACATCATGGGCAGTGATCCTTTTCCTTGGGTTTCTCTCTAGCATTTTACTGAGTAGGTCACGTGCACTATCAGAAATCCCAGGCCACGGCTCGGACTCAAAATCCAACTTCCCCTGCAAAATCTGCCGGAAGATCCCAATCTCCGTCTCCGCCCAGAACGGCGGAACCCCACTTAGCAAAATGTACAGAATCACCCCTGCACTCCACACATCCGATTCCGGTCCGTAGTGCTTCCGCAGCACCTCAGGGGCAACGTAATACGGACTTCCAACAACGTCACAAAAAGTCTCGCCGGGCTTGTAGAATACAGAGAGACCGAAGTCCGTCGCCTTCAGCGCCGCGTCTTCTTCCTCGCTGTCGAACAAGAAGTTCTCCGGCTTCAAATCCCGATGCATAACCCCGAGCGAATGACAAGCCTCCACAACCCCAACAATGGTCTTGATCAGCTTCGCCGCCTCCCGCTCGCTGTACTGCCCCTTCTTCACTATCCTATCGAAAAGCTCGCCGCCGCGGCAGAGCTCCATGACCAAATGAACGGCGGCGGCGTCCTCATAGGTGCCGCGGATTCTGACGACGTGGGGGTGCTCGGAGAGGTGGTGCATGATCTGAATCTCTCGCCAGACATCCTCGTAGTCCTCCCGGCAGAGGAGCTTGCGCTTGGGGATGGACTTGCAGGCGTAGGGGTGTCCGGAGGAGATTTCGGTGCAGAGGTAGGTGGTGCCGAACTGGCCCTGTCCAAGGACCCTCCCCAAAGAGTAGAGGTCAGTGAGGTTCTGGGTCTTGTAGGGTAGGACCCAAGTCGTCGCCTTTGATGATGCTTTGGCAGCTGAGCTTGATTTGCTGCTCATTGCAGTGAGATCCGAGAGCTCTGCTACTTTGAGGAAAAAATGGAAGATGATGACCGATGACCCAACAATTCTCAAGGCCTAGAACTTTCTCTCTCTCTCTCCTGCCACAATTTCAAACTTTTTTCCTTTTTTCTTCTGAGAGAGAGAGAGGTTGCATCTGACCCAATTTTGTATTGACAATTAGTGCAGCAAGATATTTTACTATTTCTGGATTGGAATTTATCATATTTGTTTCACAAATTCAATCTCTTGCTTTTTGCACTTTTAGTGTCACTAGTTTCAAACTTTTCTCTCTTTTTTTTCATTAGGAATCTAATCTGGTCTATATACTTTATTGAAGGTGAATTCACTAAAGCGTACGAGCAAGGATAATGACTTTAGCGGTGCATAATGTTGTTATCATCACGGTTACATAATTTTAGATGACGACGACACAAAAATAAAACGATAATGTACTCGTATTTGTTTTCTCTCACGTCTTGTTATTTGGTATGATGTTTGCTTTGGTACAAGGAATTGAGATCCAACATATCAGTAGAAAAAAAAAGAAATCTAACCCTAGTAGCAGTGTTGGTGTATATCAAATTAATGAGCTTGTTTGATTGGCTTAAAACCTTAAACTACAATTATTTAAGAGTGTTTGTTTGAGCTCTCTAAGTTTTATTAGACTATACTAGATTAATTATTAGTGTAGTCCCATATTTAGTAGTGGATTAATTTAATGGGATTGCACCAGACTCACTTCGACTAACTCCTTTGCTAGGAGTTCTTAGCGTGGGCCTCTGAGACATATGGTATTGCTAAAACCATTGCTCCGCTTTGTCTTGGTTTTACTTAGCTCGCTTTTTCAGCTCTTTGAAGATAGTTCAATTCGAAATAATCCGATACAACGAACGCACTATACCAGAGTTAGATTGGCTCTACAATCATGTCAAAGTTTGTGAAGCAGATCTAATATATACATATATCATATATATATTTATATTCTTTTAGGCCATCGTGCAAATTGTGGTTGGACAATGAATCATGGTGACACACACACAAGTTCTTTGAGGCCATCATGCAAATTGTGGTTGGACAATGAATCATGGGCTTCACCAGAAGCAGATATTCTTACAAGCACATGTGGTCCCAAAAGGCAAAGGTCTTGGAAAAATTAAATAATTTGGAATTTTTTGGTCATCAGTTCATGTATCAAGATTCGATAAATTCTAAATAATTGGAATATAAGAAAGTGAGTGTGATGAAGTGAAATAAAGAACCAATTTAATTAATCATACATGTTAGAAAATCATTGTGGAGCAAAAAATAATTGATAAAAATATGGAGGCGATACATGGATTCTTGGGTGAAAAAGACAAAATCACCCTTGAGGTACACCGGAACTTCTACGCGCAAGCAGCGGACAATCACGATTCAATCAAGGTCAAATGTGATCAAAATAAGTATTTATTCAAAACCAATTTCATCCATCCTCATCAAATCCTCCCTACAAGGTAACCTTCAATTATTCATTCAAAATAGGATTAATTACCTAAATTAATTGATTAATTTCCTAATTAATTTCCTAATTGATTGCAATATATTATTTTGACATAATATTTTGCAATTACATCCCAAAAACACCATAAGTGGCCGGACCCATTTTCTCCAAATAAGGGCCGGCCACATCTCTATAAATAGCTCTCATTTCTCCCAAAAATCTAATTCCAACTCTCTTGCTAAATTCTCCAAATTTTTCTAAACACTTTTCCCTCAAATACTAACTTTGGCATCAGAGGTTCTTCGGCCAAAGTCCATCCCCCCCCCCCCCAATTCATCTTGGGCACATGAGGCTCTTGACCTTGACCTAAGATGTTAACTGTTTTGCAGGTAAATTTTCGTCCAAGAAGAAGAAGACGGAAATTTTGCATCCACAAATTGGTGTTTTCATTGAGAGTTTGAGTCACACGCTTGTAGAAGACTCTCTCATTCAAGGTTTTTCGTTTTCTTGTTCATTTGTAGATTTTTCGTATGTTCTTATTCTTCGAATTTTTATTTATAAAAATTCTTCGATAAAACGTAAAAGAAAAGTACAATGACAAGAGATTCGGAAACCTCGACAAACGAAAATTCCAACGTTCAAGAATTGGGACCACTGCGATCCACAAGGCTCAACACGACGATGAGTGGAGCGGTACCACCCCAACGGGGCACCATCGTAGTAACCACCACGATGGCCACCATGGCAACCACCCTCGGCAAAGCCCACAGTGCCAAGACCACGGCCCAAGCCCAAGGTGAGCCAAAGCATTCAGAAATTAGCTTTACACCGAACACCATTTATTCGAAAAATTGATCGTGGGAGAAGAATTGACCTTGGCAGCTTTGTATGCTTTGGCGGAGAAGCATGCATTATGGGACGAGGCCAAGCAGTCTAACAAAAATGAGTCGGAAAAGAAGCGCATGGAATGTTCCCCGACGAGGGAAGACTCAACGCCCGAAACATTCACCAAGTTTATAGTTCCAGTCGACCAAATTCTCCGTAAGCTCAAGAATGAACCTTGGTTCGAACTGTCACCACCCATGAAGGGTGATCTTACTAGGCTGGATCAGAAAAAGTATTGCGCATTCCATCAAGGACCAGGCCATATTACCAACAGGTGCCAGAAGTGGAAGCAGTACCTTGAGAAGCTAATAAGAAAAGGCCAGAGCGACGAGTATCTTGACAAGTCAACGACACGGCCTATGCAAGTAGGGGAAATCTCCATCACCCCCTGAAGCCCGTTAGGGCTTTTCCAAATAAGTTCGAAGTCTCAGGTAGCTCGACAAACAAGACCTTGCAAGTCGAGGACTATCCAGTTTGTTATGCAGTTTCTACCTTGCAGCACAATTAGTTTATTTCTTTATTCGTAATGAAGATTCAAGAAGTTATTCATAAGCCAGGCTTAACTGCTGTCTACAACAACTGCTCAAACCTCTATCTGGGTAAACTCTTCAGTGCGAAAGGATAAACTAATTTCTCTCCAGTGCGAGAAGGTAAACTAATTCATTGACACCCATCTGGGTAAGCTCTCCAGTGCTAGAGGATAAACTAATTGCTTTCCAGTGCGAAAGGGTAAACCAATTAAGCGACACCCATATGGGTTTGTTCTCCAATGCGAGAGTTTAAACTATTACTCTTCAGTGCGAGAGGGTAAACCAATTCCCCGACACCCATAAAAAACTAATTCCCTGACACTCATATGTGTCTGCTTTCTAGTGCTAAAGGTTAAACTAATTGCTCTCCATTGTGAGAGGGTAAGCTAATTCCCTGACACCCATATGGGTAAGCTCTCCAGTGCGAGAGGGTAAACCAATTCCCCAACACCCAGTTGGGTAAGCTCTCAAATGTGAGAATGCCACATAGCTCAAAAGATCAAATGCTTGAAGACTAACTAGGTAGCAAATAATTAGGGGGCAACAGCCACTTTGCACTCAATAGTTCACTCGTCTGACATTTCATCTTTAGCAATTCCGATATTGGCAGCTTCATCCTTGACTACTCTATCTACGGCTGCTGATAAATCAAATTTAAGCAGTTTCCTCATTTTTGGCAAGCAGCCCAGACGAGGCAGCCCAAACCGTGGCCTATGCCATGCCACTTCCTCAGCCTACGCCGAGCCAGTCTTTGGTTTCAGTCAAGCCAAGCAGCACAAGGTATGGCTTTGCGACACCACTTCCTTGGCCCATGCCAAGTCAACTCCTAGCCCCTGCCAGCCGACGTGTTGCACCACCTCGATGGCTGCGCCGTGGCAGCACCACCCAATAAGAAGATAAGGAGAATTAAGTTTTTCTTACATTGGTGCGGTGCGGGGAAGTCAAAGAAATTAACGGAAGACGGTTCTTTGCACGGGCAAGCAAAGAATAGTGCAAGAGGAGGGGGAACAAATATCTTCTAATTTTCTCTCCTTCTTGTAGGGATAAATAATTACCCTCCAAAGTTGATTTAATCCCCTCCTTAAGATAGGCTTTGGAGGCGATTTATTTCCCTTTCCTAGAAGAATCTAATTCCAAGTCCAAGTGAGAATCTGCATCAAAGTTAGAGATCTCTACACTTGTTGCCCTTTCCTATGAGTAGCCTAGCAGGTGTGGGAGCATTTGTGAGGAAAAAACAAAGAAAAATATGGAGGCAACACATGGATTATTGGGTGAAAAAGATAAAATCACCCTCAAGACACACTGGAACTCTTACGAGTAAGCAACGGACAATCACGACTCAATCAAGGTCAAAAGTGATCAAAATAGGTATTTATTCAAAACTTATTTCATCCATCCTCATCAAATCTTCCCCACAAGGCAACCTTCGATTATTCATTCAAAATAGGATTAATTACCTAAATTAATTGATTAATTTCTTAATTAATTAAATTTCTAATTAATTTCCTAATTGATTACAAGATATTATTTTGACATAATATGTTACATCCCGACCCAGGTTCGACTCTACCGTAGCACGATATTATTAGCTTTAGGCCTCGGCCACACCCTCACGGTTTTTTTTCGGGAACTCACATGAGAACTAGTGGGTCACCCATCTTGGGAATGCTCTCGCCTAAACTCTCTTAACTTGGAAGTTCTGATGGAACCCGAAGCCAATGAGTTCCCAAAAGGCCTCATGCTATATGGAGGTGGGCATGTACATATAAGGCATAGAGGATCATCTCCCTTGGGCGATGTGGGATCTAACAGTCCACCTCCCTTAGGGGCTCGACGTCCTTGTCGGCACACTTCTGACCAGGGATTGGCTCTGATACCAAATTGTCAAATCCCAGCCCCGGGCTCCACCACATCCCGGGCCCTGCCTTTACTATAACATAATATTGTTCGCTTTGGGCCCTAACCACGCCCTCACGATTTTGTTTCTGGGAACTCACACTAGAACTTCCTAGTGGGTCACCCATCTTAGGATTGCTCTTGTGCGAACTCGCTTAACTTTGGAGTTCTGATGGAACTGAAGCCAGTATGCTCCTAAAAGGCTTCGTGCTATATGGAAGTGAGCATGTACATATAAGGCATAGAAGATCCATTCTTCTGGGTGATGTGGGATCTAACATAATATCTTACATCCAAAAAACACCTTAAGTGGCCGAACCCCTTTTCTCCAAATAGGGGCCGGCCACACCCCTATAAATAGCTCACATTTCTTCCAAAAACCTAATTCCAACTCTCTTGCTAAATTCTCCAAATTTCTCTACTTTTCCCTTAAATTCTAACTTTGGCATTGGAGTTTCTTTGGCAAAGCTCCCCCCCATTCATCATGGGCACGTGAGGCTTTTGGCCTTGACCCAAGGTGTTAATTATTTTGCAGGTGCATTTTTGTTCAAAAAGAAGAAGGTGGAAATTTGCATCCACAATCATGTTTAAATTAAAGACACTCATTAATCAATTCAGATAAAAGAACATTACAAAAGAAAATAGAATTAAAAGTAACACTCGAACAATTATTTATATAATACAATATAGTGATATTTCTCTTAACTTAAAATATTTGTTAATAGTTGAATGCCATGATAAATAAGATATTCATCTTCAACTCACTACATTTTAAATTTAAACACTATCTCATCTTCTTAATATCCACGCGAAATAACAAATAAATCTCCATATATTATACTAACCAATAGTATATAAAAGAAAAAGCATGCCTTGAAGGAAAAAACAAAGATTTTTATATTTGTGTCGGATATGCTGTTTCCAAATTCCCCCAAAAGAAAACAAGAAAGGCCTGTCATGCATTTTCCAGATGTGAATTATGACTGCTTTACTTATCTTTACAACAATCAAAGTAGATCTTGAATGAAAGGCTGGCCATGCATTTTCAATAAGTTAATTATCACCGACTTTATATCTAATTTAAGGATACTTTTATATTTAAATGATTTTGAGTCAAAATGATGAATAGAGTTTGGATAACTCATCATTTTGATCATTGAGATTTAAAATCGGTAGAATTGATCATTGAGATTGTCCATCATCAATCATTTTGGTCTTTCATGAAAAATCTTTATTAAATAAGACTAAAATAATAAAAATATTCTCAAATTTTGTCAAATCATTTGTCCTATTATTTATTAAATTAAGAGTATTTTTGTCATTTTGATCATTATTTAACATAATGTTTCACAAAAGGACCAAAATGATTGATAATAGACAATCTCACGGACCATTCTATTGATTTCAAATCTCAGATGTCAAACTGATGAGTTATACAAATCTCAAAAAATCATTTAAAATATTGTACTTTTCTTTAAAAGAAATCATATAAAAAGTTAGTTTTTTTTTTTTTTTTTTTTTTTTTTTTTTTTTTTTTTTTTTTTTTTTTGTAGATCTTTTAGCAAAATGAAATTAATCTCTGAAGTTTAACCGTAGTTTGGATTTATTTTTTGAACTAATAATTCATTATTTGAGATCAATGAACTTGGCCAAACCCGCTCCTCGACCGCTTCTTGATATCTTTTCGTCCATTTTGATTACATGGCAAAACATAGAACTCACGATTGGTCGCTGAAATTTCCGTGTCACAAAAAGACTCGGAAATCTGCATCCAAGTGGAAATTAAGGTTCATATTTCATACACAAGACCTTCCAGAGAAAACAGATCATCTAATATTCCAAAAAGTTTAAATATGCTATCAGTGTAATAACCTGCAAACTGCAAAAATTTTCAATTGTGTAAAGCAAGATAGCATCAGGATTCAGGAGCATTCATTTTCTGGGTATGTCAAACCTTTGAATACTTAGTTACCATCAACACAAAACTTGGATACAACCGAACTTCGTTACTCCGACATATTTTACAAGGTTACTATGTTCGTAAAGCCTTGATCCAATCAATTTCGAGCTTGAAATCACCCGCTCCAGTTCTAGCACCTGGGAGACCGCCTTCTGCATTGACTGATAGAGACATGGCAACAACGCGAGAAGGGTTCATTTCCATTTCTGCGTCGATAACATTTCCTCTCCATGTTGGTAGATACAGAGCAAGAGGAATCTGAAAGATCATACATAATCAGTACAATGCAATTCTATTACGTCTGTCATTTAAACAAATTTACAGATGCATTCCGGCAAATGGAAAACTAGTTCAGTGTTTTCGGAGTCTCCTAGTACCCTATGATAAGATAGGCAAAAAGAAAAAGATAATGCATTCAATTATAAACTGCACAAAAATGACATCATGGACTCAAATCATCAATACGGAGTTGACAAATTCAAAGACATTCCATTAAATTGAATTTCATGTTTTTCGGGTTTGAATTCCATGTAACCCAAGAAACATGAAATTCTTGGCTCCCTGTGATGGCCAGGTCCATCATATCACGTTTCTAATCACCAAAGGTTGAGGCAAGTAGAACTTGCCTTTGCTATGTACCAGTTATCTTTCGGTACAAAAACAAAAGCCTGCCACGAATTATCTTCTTCTTGACCAGGTGAATTTACCCAATTTTCTGTGTAGATCTGCACATGCAAAAACCACATCAATTAGAAATTAACAGACAAAGAAGTTTGGATTACATGCCTTGCATTCCAACTTCTCTCATTGCTTGATCATAAACAAAAATAGTTACCGTAGAAATGTAGCATCTTCCATCTCCCTTAACTTTCAGTGCTATGGTATCATATGGGTCCAAATCAATGTAGCCATCAAACTGCAGAAGAAACAAATAAATATTGAAATGATGCCCACGAAATGGTCTTTGGTGGAATAGGGTACTTATATGATGTAAGCATGAATCCAAATTTGGCAGTACGGTCATCACACATGTGTAACAATTTTCCATGTCCATTTGGAGTCAGAAAAACTGGAAACCAGAAGATCTTCATTGATCGGAAATGGGAAAAACTATAACAAAACACATGCACGCACAGAATTGAAATAAACAAACAAGAAAAATTACTGTGAATTAGCAATAATTTGACACCAGAACATCTTAAGATGTTAAGATTCTCAGAATATAATAAAATATTCAAATATCATTAACAAAACTTTTCTGCCTTCATTTCAAACTCTTCATCTACATTCCTAAAATGTTCACAGCTCACCTTTTTGGAACGCATTCCACAAAAGCCACTCCTGTTTATCTTCAGCTTTGCACCCTCAATGAAATCCAACGAAAGGTTACCCAAGAAAATTCCTAAAATTTAAAGGAGAATGGTTTCAGAAGGTAAGTGCGTAGTATATCAACTACTGGTAACAGTGATATACAATGAAAGCTCGTAGGCTAGCAACATAATGTGGATTCACAAACTTTTCAATTTCATAAGCTAAGATAAAGATTAGTGATTACTCTACTCATCTGAATTTAACATTCAAATGAAAGATGCTATCCTACAACTCTGCCACCAAGGCAATCACATGCCTTAGCAGTGAGCAGTAACTCTCCATTTCACTTTATTAGCATCAAAACATGAATTTGTAACTTTGATCACAAAAAAGCATATATTCAAAAAAAAAGTTTCTAATTTCAGTTTCTTGCCCTTATTTCTTGAAAGATCCTGATTAACTTTCTGTGCATCAAATTTGCGTTCAGAGCAAAAATAGCTTAAAGCAATAACTATAAAATATATTTATTGCAACATTTAAAGGTATTTACGGTCAATTACCAGTGGGTCCATTTTCATTATCTGGAACTTCTAAAGATGCTGAGGACAACCCTGCAAAGAAATAGGCATGGATATGTATATTCGAATCTTGGCATGTTGACATACAAAATGAAAGGGCAAAAAATAGTGAAATCAATAAAACAATTTCAGGAAAGAAAGTTGCAATTCCATCATCTGATACAGATCAAAGTTCATACAGGGAAAAACTGCATTGGAAATCATAACTGCATTCATATACAAGGAGACTAAAAAGCTAGGCATTAGTCCCAACTGCTTTTAGTTTTTTCTTATATATTAATAAAAGGAGATATCAAAGTTATGCACATCAATACCTCCGTATTCAGAGTCAGAATATAGATGCCACTTCTTGAGCTCATCCTTCGAATTGAAATTGAAAATAAATCTCTCAGTTGGAGGCACCAGGTCTTCAACATTCCATGTAAGTGCTAAATTTGGCATTTGATACAAAAAACAGCAGAATGTTGATACAAATAAATTGTTTCAATATTGATAACTTCACACAAGTTTCATAACTTCATCTATCAATGTGGAAAAAGCAAACATCTGTACTCACTTACTGATAGGAAACCAAGAAGTGGACTTTAAAGTCCGATTCCCATATAACAGGAAGAACACAAATGCAGTAATGCTTGGCCATCATAATTCTTTTGGTGCTAAGTGTTAACGTACTATTCAGGCATTAAACATGCCCTTAAATATATTCATACATGGTAGGTGAAATCTTTTATATTCATCAAATCTAGAAATATATGAAAGTATAAACAAACACGAAAGATTTTGATTCCCCTAGTCAAAATGAAAAGTAAATAGAAGGACAAATTTATAGAATGTAAGGTAGTTACACAAATTTTATGTGCATGAGATTCTGTATTATATCATGTAAAGATATGTAGAACAAATAAAAGTGGCGATACTACCTTTCTTGGTTGCATTTAGGGAAGCTTGCAACATTCCTCGAAACCTGGACATTTCTCTTTCCACAAACTTCCTACATTAACAAAAAAAATCCAAATGCTGTCCAGATTTCAGCATGTGTGCTTGGATTAAGTACTTTGAAGTACCAAAGAACTTCAAGATGATGGGAGTTTCAGTGTGAAGATTTTTAAAGTGATTTGTTTGGCTAAAAGCTTAAAAAATGATGAGATTTATTGTGGGGGCTTCAATACTTGAGATGTATATTTATATACATGTTCCAAATATTCAAAAGCATATCCACATATATTAAACAACTCATCTCAAGACTAGAAACTGAACTCATTACAAGAAAAATAGGATATAAAGGGTCTCAATACTTAAGTGGGACATTATCTCAAACACCATATAGGCAAGTTGGGATACCCAACTGAAACTCACTGAGTCAAACACAAGGTTCCAGGATCTACACGCAGCAGATAGCTTACCAAATTTCATTTACATATGTGTAAAGCGAATCGATATTCCCACCTAAACCCAAATCCCGTAATGAAGTACTACATCCGAACTGAGGGTAGACGCACATTTGGAGTTCCACTGCATATCAATTGAACCTATATTTATAGACATTTTTGAATAATATACTAATAACTGACATCTCAAATGTAACTAATGAAATCGAAAACCTATCAGTTCAGAAACACTAATTCTCCAACGTTGCCTAAAACTTGCAAACACCGCTTATATATACCAAAAACCTTCCTTGTCATATGAAATGCTTGCTTAGTAGCATTAAGCAGCTGTATAATTGTACCGATTCGAAGTCTAGTTTCTGATCAATTTCAAATAAAATAGAAATCCCCTTAATCTGTGCAGCTCAACACAACAAAATTATACTTGAGCTAAAATATTTTCAACCGATGCCCATTAAATAAATAAAAAAAATACAGCAACCCATTTACATAATTTACCCAATAAACAAAACCCATGAACTTGCAACCCCATTTTCCATCTGCTGGGTTTTTCCTGAGAAAAACCCATCCAGCATAAACCCACAAGTTTGAACTATGAGAAATAAAAACGATAAGGATAAATAAAACGCATTTCTGATAAATTTGAATGGAATTAGAATCAGCAGTCTAAAATTGTAGGGAAGAGAGAGCTTACCAAAGCTAGTTAGATTGCTGCACCGAATTGAGTCACCAAATTCAGAACCTTGTTGGAGTGGAGCCGTTTTAACTTGTAAGATTCAAAGAGTTTCCAAACATGGATACGATGTCGTTTTGGAGTTCCAAATCTTAGAGCATCTCCAATGAAACCTTAAGGAGGCGTTTGTTGCGCCGGATTATCTCGGACTAGATTAGCTTCAAGGACTAAGCTGGACTGGCTTAGACTAGACTAAACTGGACTAACTTAGTGAAGCGTTTGGTGCAGTATTGGACTAAGAAGCTGGATAATAACAATTTCTAATATTATTTTATTTAATATATAAATTATTAATATTTTATTATGATCTTATCTTTTTCTCCATCTTTTCCTACCATTTCCATCCTACTCTTTTCCTCTTCTCTCATCGTCCCACCTTCTTCCTCTTTTTTTCCTCTCAGACCTTTCAATTCATGTCTCTTTCTCATTCCTGGTCAAACTCCTTATTGATTCCACTCTCTATTTCTCTGTCCTCCCTCCCTCTCTAGCTATGCGTTGTTCGAACGGAACCTCACTGCTCCAATTTTCCCGATGAGTTGCAGGTTTCCCGATGTGTTTTTTGGCCAACTCTCATTAAATTGGATGAAGTTAGCACCACCAAAAAATTCATCACCATCCCTGGACCGAGATCTTAGCTTTGCATGCTCGAATTTGTCATGGATTTGAAGAAGCCAAAACAGGCCGAGACTTTCAGGCCATTTTCCGGCCACATTCGACCACATTTTGGCCTCGATTCAAGTAAAATCGTAATCTTGTCACTCCCAGCTTCAATTTGGTATATTTTATATGAAAGTTGGTTATGAAATGGATCTGAAAGAGAGTCGGGAAGTTAATGATTGATCTAGGTGACTGGCGATGACGAGGAGTCTGTCGGGAGTGGTCGTTGAGTATGACAAGGATGAGAAATAGAGGATAGTCTTAGCTAGTCCCATGGTTATTGGGGGGTCTCACTAAGACCTCTTAGTGAAGGGTTTTGTCCATGCTAGTCCCCTTTAGTCTCATTAATGTTAGTCCCAGAATGGAACAAACACAGTATTGGACTAATAGCTAGTCTAGTCCAGTCCAGTCCGAGTTAGTGAGGGCAAACAAACGCCCCCTAAATGGAATCCCTACTACAATCGTATAGTCCCTAAATATAGGGACAAATGAGTTATTTTATATTGGAAGGACCATTGCTTCAATTGAGTTAAAGTTTAGGGACTATTACTCCAGTTGGATTAAAGTTGAGAGACCAATAGTAATGAATTTTTAGTTGAGGGACCATAATTGCATATTTTGATAAGTTGATGAACCATTGCTCCAACACAAGACCTTCCACTTACAATAGGAATAATGTTAGACGGCCTCCCACTTACAAGAGGAATAATATTAGACATACGTGGTACTAAGGGAAACATGTTTACTTATTGGAATGAGGAAAATAATGACTAGAGGATGGAAAAACAATGGAAATAAGATTTACTAGTTCTCACATATGATCGAATTTCTTATTTTGGAGGTATTGGATTATGTAGGTGGAACCTGTAGTTAATCTCTTTGGGCCACTTTTTTGGATTCCATATATGTTAAGAAACAACTGAAAGTTAAGAATTAGAATAAGAATGGTTTCAATTCTTACTTCTGCATGGCTAACAACTGGGTTAAACGTTTAACACATAAAAATTACAATAGGGCATCGCCAATGTATATCATATTCTACTATAGCATTAAGTTCTCCAAAAATTGTTAATAACATCAACACGTGAAAGATATAGCTATGAGAAAATGTGCTCCTTGTATGCAAGAATTTTCATAAATCGAATAAATGGAAAGATTGAAAAAGATATATGGGCTAGTTTGGAGTTGTACTTTTTTTTTTCTTTTTTCAAAACAGCTTTTGTTGTGCTATGAGAATAAATAGCTGTAAAAAAATTAGGAAAGTGTTTAGTAAACTATAGTGTTAAAAGTGCTTTTAGAAAAGAAGAAAAACAGTGTCAGAATGTTTGGTAAACTTTTATATAAAGTTGTTGACTATGTAAAATGACCAAGCATGACGTGTTGCTGGATGTATTATTAATTTAATTAAGTAGTTAAATGACGTGTTGCTGGATGTAAAATGACCAAGCATGACATGTTGCTGACTATGTTTGGTCAACTGTTCCCTTGATCGGGTTCCACCCTAGGCCAGTTTATTTCCCAACTAGTTCTTTCCACAACTTTGAATTCATTTTAAGTCCATCACACTTATTCTTCAATCGCACTTTACTATAATTCCGCATATTAGTGGACAACTTGTCTATTGCAATTGCACCTCTAATTCCGCATTAAAAAAGATTACTCATCAGATAACAGAAAAACAAAAACTGCTACTACCCTAATAGAAAATTCATCTTCTGCCACTTATTTACAAAAGTGCTATTGTTTCCTTCTGTCTAAACAAACTAATGTTGCAAAAGCATAGCACCAAAATGTGGCAACCTTCTTCGCATTAACCCCTAAAGAACCTGCGAACAGGGAATAACAATCTCGAAGTACCCCCAATATGAACCACATGAAACCTTTGAGCTAAATAACGATGCAGAAAGACATGATGAAAGCTTTTATCAGGGCCCCCAAAATCTCAAGGCCGGCCCTAGGTGGATCCATCTTGTTCCTGTTTAGACAACATTCGTACTCTTCCTTGATTGCACACAATAGATTTAGTTTGGCTAGTCCATATTAAATAGGGGTGTATATTACATTCATAAGAGCTTAATCCAACCCTAGCTACATTTACATTATCACCAATATAAATAAACTCATACTAATTACTCAATCGTAATCAGGAGGAGTACTGATGATGAGGAACTTTATATCAATCAACTTCCTACATATTACAAAAACTGTCATCATAGGAAAATACTAGCAAAAGATGTGTATTATCAATGTCTCTATCTTGCAATAACTCCTTGCACATAACCAACCTGTGAGGGATGATTATAAGATCAGTGTGAACAATCTCATAAATCTCACAAGCAAAAAGATACAAAAACTAAATATATCCATATTTATTATTTGAGTTAAAGGGAAAAGAACAACTAAGCATCCCAAACCTCATACTGAACACGTCCAGTATGCATACATAATGAAGTTAGAGAAAATAACAAACCACACACAGACACATGTGTGTGTGTCTATATATATATATATAACAGAAGAAGTAGTAGTATTCTTGCAGAGAAAAGAAGTATAGTTGTAGAGAGAGAAAATGTATCTTGTATTAATGAATTGAGAAGCTTACAAATTACACTTATACAATGTGATATATCTAGTTAATTACATTGCTTATCTATTAAGCTAATACAAAGCTCACAAGATGTTGACACTTGTCACAATCTCAACATATAGAATCCTAACCAACTTAACTACCTCACACACATACACATATTATAGTGTGTTTGGAACAAAGGAGTAGACAAACCGTTTGTAAGAATATCAGCAAATTGCTCATTAGAGAAAACAAAATGCACTTGCAGAAACTTCTTTGCAACTCTCTCACAGACAAAATTTACATCAACCTCAATACGTTTTGTTCACTGATGCATGACTGGATTGTAAGCAAGGGCTATGGCAGATAGATTATCACAAAACAGTGTTGTAGGACAAGGAACATCAATTTGCATAAACTGAATAAGCTGTCTGATCCAATCAATTTATGCTGAAGTATGTGAGAGTGCTCGGTATTCAACCTCTGTAGATGATCTAGAGATTGTATTTTGTTTCTTAGAGGACCAAGAAATAGGATTTGGCCCTAAATACACAATTAAACCTATGTTAAACCTTCTTTCATTAGGATCTCCAGCTCAGTCAGCATCAGCATCACTAAATGCATGGAGATCCAACTCTCATTTGCTAAACTGAATACCAAACACAACAGTTCCTTGTAAATAACTAAGAATCCTCTTCACAATAGCATAATGAGAATCCATAGGACATTGCATGAACCAACAAACCTGATGAACTGAGAAAGAGATATTAGGTCTGGTAAAAATTAGGTATTGAAGAGCACCCATAATACTTCTATAGAGAAAGATTATTGAAAGGATGTCTATCATTTTTTTAATAACCTGTTATAAGGTAAGCAAGGTGTGGAACAAGGTTTGGAATGAACCATGTTCGCCTTAACTAACAAATCTGCAATATATGGATTGAGTGATAAACATTCCACTTGCATTCTGTTTGATTTGGATCCTAAGAAAATAATGGAGAGAACCTAAATCTTTAATATCAAATTCCTTTGTCAAAGCCCTAATCACTGAAGCAATAGTCTCAGAATCACTCCCTGTGATTATAATGTCATCCACATAAATGAGAAGGATGACCACAGAATGTCCAACATTCTTGAAAAAAAAATGAAGGATCAAAATATGTTGAAAGAAACCTCATAGAAGGAAGAATGATGTAAATCTTTATTCCATGCCCTTAGGGCTTGTTTTAAGCCATACAAGGACTTATGCAACTTGTAAACATGTGTGGGATGTTGATGATCACTAAAACCAGGTGGCTGTGACATATATACTTCCTTATGAAGAATGCCATGAAGAAAAGCATTCTTCACATCAAGTTGACGCAATGACCACCCAAAATTAGCTGCTAAAGGTAGGACCAACCTTATAGTTGTAGGTTTAACTACTAGGCTAAAAGTTTCTCCATAGTCAATGCCTTCTTCTTGGTTGAAACCTTTGGCAACAAGCCTTGCTTTATACATGGAAATAGACCCATCAGGATGTTTCTTAATCTTAAACACCCACTTGCAGCCTACCAAGTTCTTGTTTCAAGGCAATGGCACCAGAGACCAAGTGTGTTAAGTTTTAGGAGCTGTCAATTCTTTTTCCATAGCAGAAAACCATAATGGAGACTTTAGAGAAGACTTGTAAGTAGCAGGTTCAATTTGAGAGAGATCAACATATTCAACATCTTGAACCACATAAAGAAAAGCCTTCTTCTTTGAAATACCATTCTTAGCTCTTGTTTGCATAGAGTGAGTGGTCATAGGAGGAATAGGAAGAATAACCTGCAAACTGTTAGGTTGAAACTCATTCTACATTGAAACTCATTCTACATTACAACACCATTGTCACTAGGAATCTCAGAAGAAGACTTAGTAGAATGGTCAACACATGACCTATTTGGAATCTCAGGAGCCACAAGGAATGAAGATGAGGATTGTTGATTTGTTGATGTAATAATGGATTGTAAAGGACTGTGAATACCACTTTGTTGAATATAATGTGGTGATGGCATAATATCGGGCATAGTAGTTGTCCTAGAGGATGAAAGAGACACTATATGATTGTCACTAGTAACTAAAATGGATGGAGATGCTGGAAAGACCATATATATAGGAGTGAGATTGAGGGAGACAAGACATTTAACAAATAAGGTGCGATATGGAAATTCAGACTCATCAAACACTACATGTTTGGAAATATAAAACTTGGTATGAATAATGTCATAACAAATGAAACCCTTGTATTTGGAAGCATAGCCTAGGCAAATACACTTGGTTGTCTTGGGTTGTAACTTGGTACTGTTATAGGGTTTTAATAATGGAAACATTGAGCAACCAAAAATTCTAAGATGTTTGATATCTGGGACATCATTAAACAGCAGTTCAAAAGGAGATTTATTGTGAAGTGTAGATGAGGGCATTCTATTAATAAGGTATATAGCAGTTTGACATGCAAAAGACCAGAAAACTGGGGGTAAACAAGCTGTTTGTAATAGGGTTATAGCTATTTCAATGATATGCCTATGCTTTATTTCTGCTAAACCATTTTGCTTGGGTGTGTAAGGGCATGACAGTTGATGTTTTATTCCTTTGTCCAACAGAAACGTTTGAAATGGTTTACTAAGGTATTCACCTCCACCATCACTCTGTAATGTTTTGATGGAAGTGGCAAAATGATTGGAGAAAAAATTATAAAATTCCACAAAAGTAGAGAAAACATCACTTTTATTGATAATGGGAAATAGCCAACAATGTTTAGTGCATTCATCAATGAATGTCATATAGTAGCTAAACCGTCTATAGAATTACAAGGAGATGGACCCCATACATCACTATGAATGACTTGTAAGGGATGTCGGGACTTAGACACATAATTGACAAAGGGCAATTTATAAAATTTGCCTTCCATACATGTATAACACATCACAAATAATGAATCAGGTAACACATACAAATTACACTTCTTCGACATGAGAGAAACCACAAAGTTTGATGGGTGACCTAATTTACTATGCCAGAGACTAGAAGATACTTGATGTCCAAGATAAGCAGCCCGAGCCTTGGAAGTGACAACATTACTCCTAGTTGGAAATGGTATTAGGTACAATCCATTACTGCATTGTCCTTGAAAGAGAATCCTCTATGTGGCTTTGTCCTGGATCCAAAAACAGAAAGCATCATATATCAGCCAACAATTATTATCCAAGCATAGTTTATGCACAAATAAAAGGTTCTGAGATAGCCTAGGAACACAAAGAACTGAATTAAGTTGCAATGGTTTTAATGGAGTACGAAGAGTGGATGAACCAATATGAGATATTGATAAACCTACACCACTCGGAGTCTGAATTGTTTCATTAGTAGGATATAGGAATGCCAATGACAGATTACTAAAATCAGTAGTCATATGTGAAGATGCTCTTGAATCAATGAGCCAAAGTTGCTGAGGATGAGCACTTGGTTCATGAGGTTGTGATGGATGGGCATAGCTATTGGAGCTTGAGTTGAAATGTTTGAGTTCCTGAAATGATAGTATTTAGCACTGTGATTCTTTTTCCTATAAATTTGACAACCTTTAGAAACTACACTATCAAAATTCCTGAATCTGCAGGTAGGAGCCAAGTGTCCAAACTTGCCACAAATTTGACAAGATGTACTAGAGAATCCCAGTTGTCATGGTGGAGAAGTACCAAGAATGCCAGGAGCTGGATTCACAGTATAATTTCCATAATTGTTCTTGGAATTTCCAAAATAAGATTGAGAATTGTATTGAAATTTACCCTTGTTTTTGTTCTTACTGTAGCTTGACTTGAACCCAGAATTACCAGAAGAATAGAAATGAGACTGAGAAGAACCCCTGTAAGAATTACCATTTGAAGAATCCTCAGCTTTGGAAGAATCACCATAAGACTTGGAGTCATTGCCATTGTTTCGAGCAACTATTGCAAACAAGACAAGAGCAATGAGAACATTTTCAACCATTGTTTCCTCAGCAATTAATTGAGATATGAGATCTTTCATGGAATCTCACGGCCTCGAATAATAGATCGAAGAGTATTGTATTCAGAGGAAAGACGATTCAGGGTCAAAATGACAATATCATCATTGTCGAATTGAACTCCATCATCAAACAGATAGTCACAAGCTTCTTAAATGCGTTGCAAATATAGTGAAATCGAATCAGTACATATCTTGATGTTTTGTAACTCAGATTTCATCTGAAAGATCGTAGCTCGAGTAATAATCGAAAATTGTTCTTTGAGACGCACCCACAAATCACGAGCACTGGTACTACCAATTGCACAAGAGACAACTGAAGGAGATTAAGTGGCTGTGAGCAATTGCATCAATGCCTGATCTTGCATTTTCCAAATTTTGAACTGATCACTTTCAATTGGAGATAATACATCAGTTGAAGAAACAGTTGAATCCCTAGAAGTAGGCACATTAAATCGAGCAGGATAGGAATAAGACCCGTCCACAAAACCCATAAGACCATGATCTTCAAGAAGCAATTCGATCTGAAAATTCCAAGTAAGATAGTTGGAATCATCAAGTTTGACAGCCACATAGGATGAGACTGTTGCTATGAGAGACGTTGTAGGTGATTGAAGAATCTGTAGTTGAGCAGAAGTCACCATTGTAGAAGATCGAGAGAAGAAACCTAGATGAAAAATTTCTCTGAGAAATTAGAACAAACATTTGATGTTCAAAGAAGAAGATGCACCCAGTCGGAGAAGTAGAGAGGAATCAAGATCCTAAGAAAAGAGAGACCGATCGTTGATCGAAGTAGTGAGTGAAAGTAGAAGAACCAAGATCAAGAAACTGTCAAGCCAAAGCTTTTCAGGCTAAAGATACCATGTAAACAGAAGAAGTAGCAATATTCTTGCAGAGAAAGAAAGTATAGTTGCAGAGAGAGAAAGTGTATCTTGTATTAATGAATTGAGAAGCTTACAAATTACACTTATACAATGTGTATATATCTAGTTACATTGCTTAGCTATTAAGCTAACACAAAGCTCACAAGATGTTGACACTTGTCACAATCTCAACACATAGAATCCTAACCAACTTAACTACCTCACACACATACACATATTATAGCTATCAAACTATATTCCCACCCTTGTCTAATTCAGAACACCTAGATACTCAAAGCGAATAGTAAGAAGTAATTGGAATGAGTTTCCCTAATCATTTATTTAGGGAAACTTATATCAAACCTTAGACCTCTATAACCATATAAGATTCTAGTATACGATAATGTAATTTAGGTGATCGAAACCTATATCAAACCTAGGTGCCGTTAGTAGGATCAAAACCCATTCCTTCCAGCTGCATAACAGTGAAAAAACGGAGATAAATACATATAAGAACAATAAATATAAGGATTTGTTTTATGTGGTAAAACCCCACTCACAACGAGGAAAATCCAAAGAAAATCCATGGGGGCACAGTCCATAAAAGAATCCAGAAATAAGGACTTTACAAGACTCAACTATGTTCTCTTGTACTTTTGTTCTTGTAGCACGCCGTCCCCACACAGATCTAAAGTATGATAACTAGGTTTCTGAAGCCTCACAAAGTTTGCTCTCAAAACCTAACACAATGAAACTCACTTTTGCTCTCAAATGCAATATTAAACTCTAGGGTTCTGCAATCTTTTCCTAAAGTCACCAGGTCTTATATTCCTATAATAGCTAAATGATTTGATCTCACATCCCCAGTGTATGATCTCCTAAATGATTGTACATGAATCTTACCATAAAAAGCCCACGAGATTTGCTTTCAATGAGTTGAAGTGCAATCCAAATTTTTTTCTCTTATACCTAAAATTTTAAAACTAAACCGAAATTAAAAACTAATTATCAGTCTAAGAAATAAGCAACAAATATCCGTTGTATGCAAGAATCAACAATCATATAAAACGGACAAAAGAAAAGAAAATACAAAAATCAAGTAGATCCATTTATATATGTTCAATTTTCAGATAAATTCCAGATAAAAGAAGTATAACATGCATAGAACATCCCAAACCTCATACCAAGTAGCATGCATATGACTAAAGAACCAATAAACCAACTATATATACGTTGATATCATAAAACTAGTTGATGGCAGCCATATATAAATAAATTCTATCTTTTGACGAAAAAAGAAAAAAACTTCTTGATGATAACCATATATATAACCTGTTCAGTCATCAACCCTATCCAGCTAAAACCCTTCATCAAAAGCCATGACGATTACAAAAGATAAGTAACTCCATTCCAATCATACTTATTTACATCGATATCATATGAAGAAATTAAATTCTGATGCCATGAACCCTTTACCATGGCTTAATTCAGGAGAATTCCAGATATCATCCATAAACAAAAGCGGGGAAAAGTGAGTGGAAGGACTAGTTTCCCGGATCATTTGATTGGTTCGAACCTCCACGTTGTGTTTCAACTTGTACAAAGCATCCCTGTACTCTTCCAACTCTTCCAAACTAGTCATCATCCCAATCGGCCTCTCCCACCACCCATAAGAACAACCTCCATCTCCTCCATTATTATTACTATTATTTTTCTTCCCACCCTTCAATACTTTCGCTTCCTTCAAGCGTCTCGAAGCTTCCACATAATCCTCTATTTGTTTCTTATTACTAGAATGGTGAGTGTTGTTGTTTTGGAGATGATTATCTGATTGACCTGCAGGTAGTAAGAAGGTATTGTCACTAAGGTAGCGCTCGATGACGGTGTCAGGTGAGGGGCTTCCGAAGCAGAAAACCTTGCCATTGCTTGACACGACAATCGCAGCCGTCTCTGCACCAGTCAAAACGCTGAGCTCCGCTGCTTTGTTGAAGAGACCCCTTTTGCGCTTGGAGAAAGTCACGTGACGCTTGTTCTTGTCTTCAACTCTCTTGATTTCAACCCTTCTTCGACCTTTGCTCTCCTTTTTCCCATTAGTAGTACCTATGTCTGTGATCTTATTATCAGGACTCTTAGCCATTGTTAGTAATAGTACTTGTGATATTAATGGAAAACCCTAGATGGAATGAGAACGAATGGCAAACCCTAGAATATTGTTAAGAAATTTTGGAGAGATTATGGAAAGCTCTCAAGATTTTGGTATGTCTTTGCTCTGAAGAAGGTAACTGATACATATAATGGTAAGAACCGGTGACTTGGTTGTGAAGCATAAGATTAGGATGGGATATTAGGTCGGTGATCTCTTAAGTTTAGGCTAAAAATATGGATACAAAGATATTTCATCTCTTAATCCTGTCTTACACTTAACCAGATTACTTAATCTCACTCAAAAAATACGCACTTACCTTTTTTTTTTTTTTTTAATTTCTCGTCGAACGCACTTACCTTTTTATATATGCGATAATTACCTATTTATTTTCTATGTGATTTTATGCTTATGTGATTCTAGCCCATTACTCAAATCCTAATCCTTTTCCTGCCAGTACCACTCAAGTTTCTAGCCCATCCCTAATGATAAGTCCATAACACTTTTCCTATAAATAGGTGTCGGCCTTGCATTGTTCACCTCAAGTCCCCCGGCATACAGAGTATGGGATGAAGATCCTGGAAATTTTCACATCTTAATCGTTCATCGTATATCGTGCGGTCAATTTTCGTTAGGTATTATTTATGTTTAATTTTGAATAAAAAATAATTTTTGACCACACAATGTACGATTAACGACTAAGATGTGAGGATCCTTAGGATCCCCACAATTTGGATCCGGATGGGATCCAAATCCTAGAGTATGGATAGCAAATTAGCACCGAATTCGCAACTAGATTTTTTGTGGGTAAACACCTTGTGGAAAAACTTTTATGGGTATCAGGAATAAAATCATGTGACATACTATTTAAAAAAAAAGGGTAAATAACATGAATGATATAACTCACTTATATGTTATATAATAAATTTGTGGGTGATTTTGTATAAAATCAATTAGAAGTTATGATATTAATAATGGGTCAATCAAATTTATTGGAATTATAAATAGGTCAATGAGACTTTAAGATACATTAAAACACCTCAATCAAATTAAAATTACAAATGATACCATTACCATTTAAAACAAAAAACCTTTCCATCTCCTTCATTGCGCCTCCCACCACCTCAGACTTTAACCTCCCCGCCTCCCACCACCTTCAACCTCCATTACATCAACATCCTATGCCTCCCACCACCTTCAACCTCCATTTTTTGGACATTGCAACGCAGTGTCTATTTCATGTTCTGTGAGTGTGCATTCGGATTCAAATAGGTTTGTGGATTCAGACACTTCATTGCAGTGTCTATTTCATGTTCTGTGATTGTGCATTCGGATTTAAAGAGGTTTGTGGATTCAGACACAGCAAGGCAGTGTCTGTTTCGGTTATGTGGATTCAAACACTTCGTTGCAGTGTCTGTTCCTAGTTGTGTGATTGTGCATTGAGATTCAAATAGGTTTGTGAATTTAGACACTGCGTTGCAGTGTCTATTTCTTGTTCTGTGAATTTAGACACTTTGTTGTAGTGTCTATTTCATGTTTTGTGCTTTTACATTGTCGGCGTCTCAATCTTTGCCAACAAGTTGGAGTCTCAATCTTCGCCAACAAGTTGCAGTGTCTATTTCATGTTTAGGGGACATGGCACGCGAGGGTCTCTTTTGTTGACGAAGATCTCATCAGTGCCCCTTTGGATCCGCTTCAAAGAAATGTTGTGGAGGTGCTTTGTGAAGACTTGTATTTAAAAAAAAAAATAATTATATGATAATTATGTGTTAAATATTATGATTAATTTCATCAGCTTTGGATTATAATTTATCAAACTATTTTAGTTGATTAATTATTTTACATGATTTTATGAATGGCTTTTTGGATCAATCAGTCTAGTTTCCAGCCTATTCTGCACTTTTTAATTATTATTTATATTAGGACATGGACTATATATTATGTGAACATAGCCCAGTTTCTTTACTTTAGTTATCGGCCTTCACCGAGAGGTCTGCTCCAAATTCTTCTTTCTTATATTATTAAGTATCTTCTTTTAGTCGGTGTAATATTACACGGTTAGGATTGGGATGTTGAGTGAGTTGCCGCCTATTCTTGCTATAAATAGCTAGGTATCTCTGCAGCTCTGCTTCCTCTTTCGAAGCATGAAAACTGAGAGAAAGTTGGTGCTTTGTGGTCTTTGGTTAGAGAGAGAGAGAGAGAGAGAGAGAGAGAGAGAGAGAGAGAGAGAAGGGAGTAAGAAACCAGAAGCTGAGGTGCTTCTTAATCGGCGGTGTCAAATCTGTAGCAGGATAAATATGGGTAATGATTCTCATATTTTCTTTAGTCTTTCCATAGCTCTATATAATGTAGAACTCTGTCGTGTTTCAACTCTGTTGGTTTGTATTATATATGTATGTATATCTGCATAGACGTTTGGCTATCAGACTTTACAATTGGAGATCATCTTACCTACACAAAAGTGATAGGACTGAACCTATACATAATTATCACATGCTAAATATGATCTCTTACATGTATTAGAGGTTGTTATACAAAAGAGGGCTTGGGAATATTAATTCGAACATATATCTTTCTTATTGGTTTGAGAGAAACTATATATGTATATGCTGGTATTCATGCATATAACTTTGCACAAGCCTGAGTAAACCAAGCTAGTTTTCTCGGCATGGAACTATCTGCATATGTTCATAGGTATAGTTTCAACTGTATCAAGTAAAGCATGTGTTTGGAGTTAATCAACAGATAGTAACTTGTGAATTAGTATTGCGGAACCGATAAACTTAAATGCATTAATTAGGATTAGAGTTCATGTCATGCATTTGGTAATTTGCTTATATATGTGGTTTAATATACTTATTCATTAATCATATGAAAGACTTTATTTAATTATTGGCTAAAGTTATGTTCCCAGCTTATACACCAAGAAGACAGCATGCATATTTATATTTGTATTTCACATGTCCCTTGTTCTGCAAGTTGTACTCATTCAAACGTTCTGTTATGACCAAGTTATTATTTTAGATCAACCAAAAGGGCATTTGAAATGGGTGTTGTTAAGTTAGTAATCTCAAGTGCTTTGACTGGGATTAAAGTTCTTGTCTTGCATATAGTGATTTTCTTATACTTGTGAATAGAAGCTTATCACAGTTGTGGTTTCTTGTGTTATTATCTTGGCGCAATGCTTTGGAATCCAGGTAGGGGAAATACGGCAGACCTTTACAAAGATTGATCTTATTAAATTTCGTGAAGTGTTATATTATTGTTAATATTGATTGATTGATATTCTTTAAGACCTTTACGGTAGACCAGGTCTCAAGTAAGCCCACAGTGCACATATTCTTTAAGGGTAATTTGGGACTGGCGACGAAGGGTTTTGGCAAGATGACTAACAGGGAAATTGGGATGATTGAGTTACAGGGGGTTAATTTGTATATTAGAACATTCGAACCACCACTGCAGAGGTAAAATGCGCGGTATGGGACTGTGCAGGTCTGCGTGTTTTATTATATGAATTACTGGGTAGAGATGAAGAGTATTGTATCGCACTCATGCATAGTTGATGATAATGATTTGGTACTTGATTACATGATTTTATGACACTTAAATTAATACTATCAATTTACTGTGATAAAGTTATGTCCCTATTGAGCTTTGGAAAAGCTCACCCCTCTATTGTTATGCAGGTTTATGAACTAAACAGTAAAAAAGGGTAAACAGGATGAGATCAAATTAAGTGTGAGGATATAATTTTGTATTTATTTATTGGGTAAATTACATTTTACCCTCTTAGGTTTGAGGTCAATTTCAATTCCTTACAACATCTTTAAAACATTTCAATTTCATACATTTACTTAATATTTTATTTCAATTTCATACCTCTGTTAGAAAATCTGTTAAGTTAACCGTTAAGTGATGACATGGCAAATATGAGGTTCCCATTTATGCTGACATGACTATCACGTTTGTGCCACGTGGCTGAACACTTAATAAAATATTAAAATAATAATTAATTAATTAATTAAAAAAAAAGAAAAAGAAACCCATAAATCCCTTTCCCCCTTTGTCTTCCCCACCCCACAGACGGCCCATCCTAAGCCTGACGTCGTCATCTAGCCGGGTTGCCATGGCCTGCATCAATCTCCCTTCTCACCTTTGTTCTTCACCTTCTCGGCGACGGGAAGGATGAAGAACTTCCATCGCCATTGGATTTGATAGGAAGATGAATAGCCACAAAAATTCAAATCACCAAATACAAATAAAGTTGAACTAAAATTCGATCAATCCATCATCCCCAAATGGCAGGATTAGATCAACTTAGATAAAGCTCACTCCTTTATCGATGCCCAAAAGGGCTTGTCCGTCGGTGGCTCTTCCTTGGAGCTCGACCCTCGCAATTCCTACACAGTAAGCATTTTTGGCTTTTTTTGCAATTCGAATAATCAAAATTTGAATTTTGGGTTTCTGGAAATTGCGAAAATTTGATTTCTGAATTTTGGGTTGAAGCTATCAGACGGTGGAACGGTGAACTTGCTGGGCAAATCGTTCGTGTGAGAAGGTGAAGAATGAAGGTGAGAAGGGATAGATTGCTGCAGGCCATGGCGACCTGGCTGGATGGCGGCGGCGGGCTTGGGCTTGGCCTTCTAGGGTCGGGAGTGGTGGCGGGAGGTGAGGTAGAGGGAGATGAGGAAGAGAGTGATTAGAGAGAGGGTCTGTAGGGTGGGGAAGACGAAGGGGGAAGGGGATTTCTGGGTTTCTATTTTTTTGAGAAAATTCAGGTTTTTAAAAAAAAATTAAAAAAAAATTTTATTTGCCACGTGGCAGACATTTGGCAGCCACGTGGCATATATATGGCAGCCACGTCAGCATTTAACAGATCAATGGATGGAAAATGTAACGGAGGTATTATTTTGAAATAAATAGTACTTAAGGTATGAAAGTGAACTGTTTTAAAGATGTTGTAAGGAATTGAAATAGACCCCAAACTTGAGGTATGAAAGTGTAATTTAGCCTTATTTATTTTAGTATTGTAAAGAATTCTCGATTTTTTTTATATGAAATTCGCACTCCTTTATTTTAGTTTTATTTTATTTATTTAGTTTTTAGCTCACGTTTTGAACTTGGGATCGAATTTTCCACCTACCCCGGGTCTGGGGCGTGACATGCTTGGAGGGAATGATGGTGACTTTCTTGAGGATCTTGTAGTTGGTGTGAAGTCAAGGGCCATGCGCCAGTAGTAGTGGTCGATCACCCGGCGGGAAAATTTCTTCACTGAATTTGTGCGGACTCAACCCATGGTGGTGGATCCCAAAAGGAAACAAGAAACTGGGACAAATTTGGTGGTGGAAACAAGAACTGGGTTTTGATCCTAGAGGAAGATAGGCGGTGGAAATAGGAATTTGGCGTGTTTGGTGGTGGATGGAGGATAGGAATTTGGTTCGGTTTTTTTATATTTTTATTAATTAAATAGTTAATTATGTGGCGTTCATCATTGACTTATGCCTAATTAATAAAAATATATCATTGATTAAGTATAAAATAAAAATATTTCATTGATATATGACTTAATAGTAAAGTTTTTATTGATCTTTAGCTAAATTACCTTAAATTTTACGTGTTGTAATTTAAGTAGAACAATAATATTGTATGTCGTATTTTAAGTACACTGAAAAAATTCTTATCTCCTACATTTTCCAAAATATCGATTCATGAACCTCATTTTATTTACCTTTATTATTTAATTCTTAATTTACTTTCTCTCATAATTAATAATAAATTTCATATTTGTTCATTTTTTTTAATATAAAAACTGAATCTGTGAACCATGGTGGTAACACTCACCACTTAGAAAGGTGGCAGAGCTAATTTGAACTGAAACTAAAAAGATTTAAAGGACATTGTTTCACTTTTTATATGAAAAAAGTCATTCCTTCTTACATGAGACATATATCAAAACTCAAAAGTGGTGTATCCGGTCTTTACACCTTGGCGTTCCATGTTCTTTAGTAAGTACTTATACGCCGTAACTAGTTGAACAGATATCGTTACTCCATAGCATTCATTAGCATATAGCCTTCTTATTGTCCCATATGGTGGTTATTGATAATTTACAGCTTGATAGCCCCAATATGTAATACTTTAAAACTTAAGTTTTGTCTCAAGGCAAATTTCATTCGGTACAAAGAAAGTTCCCTTTTGTACTGGGCATTGGTGGATATCTGAACAAATTAAAATAAATAGACTCAATTGTTTTATATGCACCCATATGTTATATCCAACATGATCATCTTCGAATTCTTTTGGTGAGGATGTTCAAAATCCGTAAATCATGTTCGTTCACTGTACATCGTGCGGTCAATTTTTATCAAGTACATTTTGTATTTAATTTTAAATAAAAATATTAAAATGATTTCTGACTGCACTATGTACGATGAACGAATATGATTCACAGATCTCCAGAATTCTCATAAAGAGAAATAGGATTCATATTATATATACATGATTAGACACCTTGGAAGGTTATTAACCTAGCTTTCGAAATTTATAGAGAGAGGGTCGGCAACGTTAAATTAATTTGTCAATTCATTGACATATATGGTCAAAGGTTAAACCCAAAATGGCCAAGACATGAAATAAATAAAATCTGGTAGATGCAAGAGGAATATACGTATTGACATACCCCGACCCAGAAAGTCCACTTGAACTCTGAATTGAGCTGTGCTGGTCGACACCTAAAGGTGACGAAGCCATAAAATGCGATAGAGTGTAGAAAAATGTGAATAATTTGAACTTAAAATTTTTAAATACCAGAGTGCATTGTGAGCTGGAGCGAACCCATTTCACACACGACGTCAGAGCATAAGTAAGGTACAAAAGTGTGGGTAAGAATCATACCCTCAGGAGTATCCATCAATACTAAGATTCGCCACAGATTCTTGTCGATACAAACTCAGCAGCTAAAACCTAGATGGCACCAAACAGAGAGTGTGAGTGAGCAATAAAACCAAGCTTCCCAAAGTTATTACCTCTCTAAAAGTAATGCCCCTCAATGTAAAACCCGTATAGTTTTCCATAAGACAATACAACATATATACATATATCTAAACCATACTCAAAAAATGGCCAAAACCACAGTTTGCCATGTCCATCAACTCCACCATGCATTAATAAGTAGGCCAATTGAACTTAATCAATACAAAATGATATATCAGTTGGAGTCATCTAATGTGACCTGTACGACTGCACCCATATCTCATCAATCAATGCTAGCACATAAGTCGGAGTCACCTCTTGTGACCTGTACGACTTATCCATATCTCATCAATCATGGCTAGCATATAAGTCAGAGTCACCTATAATGACCTGTACGACTTATCCATATCTCATCAATTATGGCTAGCATATAAGTCGGAGTCACCTCTTATGACTTGTATGACTTATCCATATCTCATTAATCATAGCTAACATATAAGTCGGAGTCACCTATAATGACATGTATGACTTATCCATATCTCATCACATATCTCATCAATCATGCTAGCCAATAGCTCAATAAGTATACCTGCACACGAGTCGGAACCACCTAAATTGGTTTGTACGACAAGACTGGGTGTAAATAAATACGCTCAAGTGCTACGATCACGTGAAGACTGTGCGAATAATCGCGGGTCACCTACGAGTCGGAACCACCTAAAGTGGTCTATACGACAGGACTGTGCACCTTCCTTGGATACAAGGTGAGCGTAAGGTGTGGGAGGTGAACATCACGTGAAGGATTGTGCCCTGGCCATGGGTGGGAGCACTAACACCGGGGTGCAGGTTTATGAGCTATAATATATCTCAACACAATCATATTCACTACCATCACTATCATTAACATGTACTCACCTGAAGCTTACCTAGGCGTTCGCGGCGTCATTTAGCACTTCAAAGCATTCACAATAGTTAGGTTCAGGTAATATCTATATGAATATGCCATGATGCAATCTAAATCCAAACATTTTATGATATTCCTAAATTATATAATACGGCGTAACATGTACAATCAATAACCCCCTACTCCCAAACTATTTACTTTTGAGAGTAATCATCAGTGATAAGCCCAATTAGACACTAGTTAAATTAACTATCATTACTTTACCTTTCCTTACTTCAATTTCTTGATTCTTCACGCATTGATTTATGATCAACATTTAATCACTAAATCATAAAACTAAATCTCACACTTCCCACCAATGTCCCTCACATTGCTCAATTCACTAAACAAGACTATTGTCTCAATTATTTAATCTCATTTATTATATGGCTGCATCTAACGTCTTGTTAGACTGCCTACATACCCTAAATAAGGATCAAGCCATTTGTAGTTCGCAATGATTAATTGTAGGTAACAAGCATATATCACTTTAGAAGTGCTTGTGGAATTATCAATTATATGCCTATGAAAGAAAAAGACCCACTCATCTGGAGTCCATGCTATGATTATCTTACATGCACATCGAGACATCACGATCTATCGTCACCTGTGACCAATTATCAAATCACATCTCAAAGTTCTTACCGATAGAATACATAATTTACATAAAACATATCCTCAAGGACCTTAAAAAATAATTTGAGACCCATTGAACAAAAGTCAACTGTCGATCTTTGATCGACGATAGGGTCAACAACCCTGTATAACTAGATTTGGAAGATCCGCATATCAGATTTCCAATCCGTAACTTCCAAAAATCCACATTATACTTCTAGAATAACATACTAAAATTTTATTATGATCCAACGGTTGGATCCTCGCCAATTCCCAAAACTGATTAGCGATTAACGTTTTATTTTATGAACTTACAAATCCAATTCGGAAAGATTTGTGCATTGGATTTCAAATCCGTAAGTTCCTACATTCTTCAAATATTATGTACTACAATATAACAAAATTTGGTGACGATCTAACGGTTGGATCGTCGATTTACATAAATACCTATTAATGTATCGTAGAGAATTTAGGTTCCAATGATCAACCTAAGTCATTGAAATATCAAGACTAAATTCAAGACATTTAACATAGCCAAAAAATAGCATTGGCGGCCCACTGGCCACGCGCCGCCGTGGGTGGCAATCGGCTACCCCGACTCACCGGAAAATCCAACTATTTCCAAAAATTACCAAAATTTACAGGAATGAAGATTTCAAAGAGAGAAACAACTTTCATACCTGCCACAAAGTCCAAAAGTGGACGGAAGGGGGTCAATTTTGCCCACAAAGTCAGCCGGTGCCTAAAACTTCCCGACGTTGATTCGTCGTCTAAGGTGGTCCAACGGGATCAAGATTGTTTGGAAAATTGATTTTCTTCGACTTTCATGGCCTCAAACCGCCACATAATGTGGTTAATCAAGGTGGTTCATGGGTGGGTTTTGTAGAGGGGAATAAGAGCTTCAAGATGGTGATGGTGGCGTCGAAAATCTCCACCAAAGTTGGCCGGAATCGGCCTTGGAAAATGGGAGCTCCCGGTGGGTGTGGGTCAACGGGAAGGCTACTCCCCCTTCTTTTCTTCTTTTCTTCTTCTTCTTTTCTGATTTCTCATTGGTCCTCCATCCCTTTTAATTTGATTGGTCCCTTTTTCTCTTTACTTAAGGCTGATTAGTTAGTCTTCCCACAAGGTGGGAGTTCAAATAATTTAACTACCTTTAAATAACCAACTTCAAATGTCCGTAATTATACCGATATAATTCGGACTCGCAAACGGCTTTCGCCTATGCGTTCGTAGTGGCAAGTACTACAAGGATATGCTAAAAGAATAAGTCATACGTCATTCTAACCGATGATCAACGGAAGTTAAAATCCTTACCTCTAGGGCATTTTCGTAAATTCATGCTTCTAAAATTAATAAAAACGTGGGACGAGTTGTCACACGTATGGGGCAATTACACAGTAAAATATTAGTTGCATAGGAAATGAAATTATTAAAGCTACTTTTAACTTTGTAGTCAGAGCATGTAGCCTAAGGAGAATAATTTACATGAAATAGATTCATTGCTACGTAATGTCTTAATTTAACAAGACATTGTCATATGGAGAAAAATTTTCACTTGACAATGTCTTATTGGATAAACAATACTACGTGATGGTGACTCGTTCCATGTAAGTCATTATCTTTCGTAAGATAATATACCTAAACAGTTACCAATTTTTTAATATTAATTAAGATGTATGTCACAATCATCATGTTACTGACCCCAAAGTCATCAAGTTACTGACTTCGAAGAAAAATACGATTAATCAACATCTAACTAATTTTGTTCGTAAGTTAGGAACCAGCACCTCCTGAGATCTTTCTCTCAAAAGTCTCTCCTTTTCTCTCTATGAAAACCTCCCAGCAACTTCGTTGCTAGCCCTAGCCCTTAGGCTTGGGTGCCGGAGACATCCTCCCTTCCTCCCTTCCTTCCTTTCTTATTTTCCTCATTTTTCTCCTTCTCTTCCTGAGTTTTCTTAGGTTTTCCTTCCTTTGCACTTTGCCTATTTTTCCTTCCTCCCTCTTCTCCTCTGCTCCTCACCCCTCCCTATTTCCCTTCTTCCCTTCCTTCATCTTTTCCAGTTTTCTCCCTTCGTTTTTAATTCTCGATTCTCCCCTGAGTTTAATCTCAGTTTTCCTTGAGCCATGCCTCAACTATCCATGGCTTCTTGCCTCTTATCCGGCTCTTTTTCGCCTACTTTTATTGCTTTTCTATCTTTTATTTCCTTTCCTCCCTCCTCCCTAGCTGTGATCCTTCATCCTCATCCCACCATGTGCTTGGTTCGGCGGGCTCTGATCAGAAATTGGATATCAGATTCACTTCCCTCCCTCACTTCCCCTCCCCTAATCGCCATGCCGGACCTCCATCGAGGCCAAGTGTTGGGTATTTTACATACCTCTTAGCCTCACCCTCTTCCCATATGTTACTTTGTTTGTATATATTTACAGGGGTTCATGAAGGGACTTGGATCTGGTGTTTACTTTCTCGGTTTGAAGTTTGGCTTCCTCAGAGGATGTGACAGTGGCGGTGATGTGGTCTTTGCTATTGGAGATTAGGGTTTTTTATTGTCTATTTTATGTTGCCTTCAGGCCTAAACTTGTGTAGGTCTCCTGTTGTATCTTGGGTTGTTGCTTTTATTTTGTTTGGACCTTTTACTTTCCCTGTAATTGTTTACCCGGTTCTTTTTGGGCCTTGTATTAATTTTTATTTTAATGAAAATTATCTTTGAGATAAAAAAAAAAAAAAAAATCAACATCTAACTGATATGTAAATTAATATATAGTACTAGATATTTTAGCAAGGACGCATAACACGCACGGCCGTAAATTTGTACTGATAGTCGAATGTACCTTTATATATTTGAAATTAATTGAACTATTGATCACTACCAAAAAAAATTGTAGTATCTAGTAATCGGAATTCAAGATGAAGAGAGTACTCCGCTATTTGCTAATCGGGGTGAGAAGCAGCAAGTTGTTGAGCCAGTTGATCGGAGCTCCAGGAGTGAAAAGACTGAAGAGTCCTTCAATGCCACCAAAAGGTTATGTGCCTGTTTGTGTTGATGTAGATGGTTACACGAAGCGTTTTATAGTTCATACTACATTACTCCGCCATACAGAGTTCTTGGAGTTGTTGTATAAGTCAGCGGAGGAATATGACTTTTGCAATGATGGGGTCTTGAGGATTCCATGTGAAGCCAAGGATTTTGAGGAGTATTGGATGACCAAAACGTCCAAACCCAAGATTTATAAGGTTGAACCGGTTCAACTAGTCTGCTGTTAGATTGCTTGATGAAACCATTTAGAAAAATGCTTTTACATATTAGTTATATATGTTCATTGCTAGTTCATGTTAGCTGGGGATTAATATGATGGTGTCAACTGTACTCTTCTAACTTGTGAAATGAAAATTATGTTCGTTCTTTCTTATTTCTTTAAGAATTTTTTTTTATTTCTTCTTTGTGTCTATAAATTAATAGTTCTTAATGTGAAGATGATGGAAGCCTATTTTTTCTGAATATCTTTATTGTGGAGATGTATAAATTAGAATATACATAGTAATACTTGCATCCCCACAATGTAATGTCATATTTCACCACTTGCGAATAACATTTTTTATCGTATAAGTTTCATAATCAGAATTGTTCAATTTCTTACTATCTATTTGAAGTTCATCCCTACAAAAGAATAAAAAACATTCAAATTAGAGAACATTTACTCAAATCGTCGAGTTGTTCCATATGCGTGGATGCATAAACGATATCTAATTCAAATGATTTTTTGAAGAGATAATCTTCAAACGTATTGTTAATAAAAATCTCCAGGCAACCATTGTTTTTACAGATAATTAAAGCAACAAAGAGAAAGACAAAGATATTAAAGTGAAAAACTGATTTTTCATTTCATCCATAAGAATCTGTTGAGAATAAATCTCACATTGATAAGAAGAGAAACCTTGCATATATTTAAAAGTAAGTTGGGTTACTCTTCATATTGCCAATTTGTTTTATGATGGAACCTCTGCTTTGTTCATGATATTAGAGCAGATTGTCATGCGTGTGAAGCCCAACAGTCACACATGCTTCATGTTACCATGTTTGTGTTGTCCATGTGTTAGAGCATTTCCACCCCTCTCTAATCCCCTAGGGGATAGTGGATTTATTCCCCTCCCCCCAAACAAAAACACCTCCAACCCTTTAACTCACATGTATTTATAAGTTAAGCCACTCCTCATATTGTTAGTTGATTTTTTAGTGGATCCTCAATTTTCTTAATAAACACATTACAAGGCCTTTTGTGCAACTGTACTAGACAACTAATACTTAAGCTTAACTAACAATAGCTAACAACAGATTAGTTTGGATCCTCCACTCTGATTGTCCACCTATCGGTGGAGGAATCTAACCTCTTGTAGTTTGGCTTCTATACCTTTTATCTTTCATTAATGAAATCATATTGTTTCCTTAATATTTAATACTTATCAGTTGTCACTTAATATTTGTCTCTAATCAGTTTTCATCGAGTACAAATACGGACGTTCCTTCTTGTACGTGGTCTTGGTGAATGCGTGAAATAGGCTCAAGTGTTTCGTATGCACCTTATCGTTATATATGCATGATTAGACACCTTGGAAGATTATTAGCCTAGCTTTCGAAATTTATAGATTGAAGGTCGGCAAGGTTGAATTAATTAATCTCATTGATTTAATCATATAGATAACCAAAATGGCAAAAACACAATATTATAATTTTGTAGATTCAAGATGTGGGCAATTACAAAGTAAAATAATATTAGTTCCAGAAATAAAATTATAAAAGCCATTTTCAAATTGTAGTCACGGCATGTCTAACTAAACTTAAGACAATGCACATCAACATCTACAATTTATAGAGTATTAATTAAGATGCATGTCACAAATCACCATCATCAAGTTAATGACCCTACAAAATGTCGTTAATCAACGCCTAATTGGGATGTAAGCAAGAGCTCAGAGTACGGGTGGCCTTAAATTTGTACTGCTAGGGAGTGTACCATTATATATATAGTTGAAGTACTAATCATTACTCAAACAAATACTGCAGCACTAATTTAGAATTCAAGATGAAGAAAGTACTTTCCTATTTGCTAACAGGGGTGAGAAGCAGCAAGTTGTTGAGCCAGTTGATCGGAGCTCCAGTAGTGAAAAGACTGAAAAACACTCCTTCAATGACACCAAAGGGTTATGTTCCTGTTTGTGTTGGCGTGGATGGGGATACGAAGCGTTTCATGATTCATACCACATTGTTTCGCCATGCAGACTTCTCGGAGTTGCTGTATAAGTCAGCTGAGGAATATGGTTTCTGCAACGATGGGGTTTTGAGGATTCCATTCGAGGCCAAGGATTTTGAGAATCATTGGATGATCAAACGGTCCAAACCCAAGATTTATAAGGTTGAACCAGTTCAATTACTCTGTTAGATTGTTTGATGAAATTATTTAGAAAAATTGCTCGTATATATTAGTTACATATGTTCATTGCTAAGTTCATGTTGGCTGGGGATTTTAATATGCCAGTGTCAAATTGCACTATACTCTTTTGGCTTGTGAAATGAAAATTATGTACATTCTTTTTCATTTGTGTAAGGATTAAATATCTGCATTTGATTTGTGCTTCAAAAAAGTCATTAGCTGTTAATGTTAAAGAGGGTTTAGGATTTCCCCCTGGGATATTTTGTATCATGATACTCTGCTGGATAATCTCTGTAGGCTCTACACAAAAGCCTTGCAGACTTTGCACATTAATCTACAGACTTCATGAAGGTGTGGAGAAAGAAACTGAATCGTGCTTGGTCTTTGAGACATTACTTTAGTGAGTAACAAACAATTGCATAGTAATTTTAGGGTGACGCTAAAGAGATCACATTTTTAAACCATGTATTTTAAATAACATGATGTGACTTTAATCATTAAAAAAGGAATCCAATCATTAATCGCTACTGTGGTAGCAAAAGTTTGCCATCTTCTATCTTGACGAAATTGTACCTATAAAACAAATAAACACATTTACTCAAGGCCAAAGCCTCATGCACCCAAGAAGTAGCCGTCGCCGGGGGGGGGGGGGGGGGGAGGTGGGGTGGTGGAGAATTTAACCAATGGATCTCAGATGCGTAAGTCAGTTTCTCTCAAAAGAGAGGAACTTTAGTGCATAACAAAAGTTTACTAGACATTGATGGAAATGGGGTGTTTATAGGAGCTAGGTCGGCCACATGTGTAGGGTTTGGCCTGCCATGTGTAGCCATCCGATTGGCCAAAATGAGTTATCTGTAGGATGGACCGGGAAAGAAATATCCCAGAGATAATATTTAATAAATAATATCATGGGATTATCTTTGAAAGATCCTGTATTGGATATGATTGTGATTCCTTCGTTGATTGAGTTGATCTTTAATTATGGGAGTTTAAAGATAGGATTTAGTCTTATCTCTAATACTTTTGACTTCTCTTTGCCAGGGATAGGAGAGATTGATGAGATTGTAGTCAGCTACCAGGTTTTTCAGGAATGTTGAAGTAAGTGTGGATTAAATGTGGGCATCGGCAACTTAATAAGGTCATACTTGACTTCTTCGGGAAAAGGTCCACGTGTCAGCTCCAAGATTTTTTGGATTATTTTTTGCTCCACAACCACATCATATGGTTTACAACATATGGTCTAAAAATATGATCTCCTTAGTATTTTCCTTAGTATTCAAAGTCCCAAGTCATCAACATCATTATCATCAAAGCAAAATATATCTTCCACCACATTAACTAAAACATATTTACAAAATGGTAATAGTTGGATACAATAAAATTTCTCTAAAGTAATAGTCTACAATGGAATAACTTCCTTAAACCATAAAAAATTCTGATCCCAACTTAGGTGACACATCTTGACCCTGAATGTCCATGTGGACACCTGAGTCGAGTTGTGCTAGGTGACACCTGGAAGGTAAAGAAGCCATAAAGTGATGGTGTGTGAATAAATTAAAAACTTAAGTAAACAAAGCAAGAATGTGCAATATGCTGGTTAGGCGTTTATTACAAAGTAGATGTGTCAGAGTATTGATAAGAGTGTAATAAAGTGAAGAATGTTCTCATCCCTGAATAATAGACACATTAAACAACTAAAGGAACCTACATTAACAGAAGTGTAGGTCAGAATTTACCAGTAATCTTCATCGGCACAAGAACACTGCTACTAAGTCTTGGAGGGACGAAAAACAAAGGTGAATGGACCGAAAAGTAAAATTTTGTAAAAATTGTTGTTCTTGGAAAGTTGTAACCCCGCACTGTAAAACAAGCATGGTTTTCCAAAATAACATACTATTCATAAGTATATTGTATAGTACCCAATAAATGTAGTAATAAAAAGATACGGGTATAGAATAGTAAAATCAATGTTTATAGGAAGTAGTCATTGCTCATCAGATCATATAAGCACACAAGTCATGTTAGTCACTACATGAATAGGCTGAGTGTGTAATTTACATTCTAGTACTACATGAAGCTAGCGTTATGCGCTCATATACAGGTCCTAGTTACCGAATGCAAAACTAGGGACATGCTGACACCTGCTCTGTATTAAAAGTGAGCATAAACTGTGCATGTGAACATAAGAATGAAGCTTATCATTGGCCTAGACAATACAACTAAAGGTGACACCATGTATACTTTTAATAATGAGCAGAAAAATCACAAATGCGTACATGCCATAGTTTATACTTGCAATATAATAAATAAGGTAGTAACCGTAGGCATTTATTATTTTCCAAGTTATATGGCATATGTCACACAAATAAACACAAACAAAAATATGGAAACTATATATAATACTACTTATGAGAGAAAAGACCCACTCATAGATACTTTGTCTGCGAAGAGTTACCCAAACTAAGAGGAACAAGGTCACTAATAACAATTGCACCAAAGTAGATATAGGGATCCATTAGTAAAACTACATTAAGATAATTGGGCCAAAATGTTCAACTAAGGCGGAGGGGATTAGGCGGCTGCCTAGGCGCTTTAAGCGGCGCTATGCGACAGTTTAGGGGGATTATTTTGCTATAACTCTCTTAACTCACTACAACTTTTTTACTGGATTTGGAAGTCCCAATCTCATATCGTATTGGTGAAATTTCTGCATTTCATTGTTTGTGCATAGAAGAGCGAAAAGAGAGTGAGAAGAGAGAGATAAATAGTGGAAGAGGAGAAAATGGAAACGACTTCATTAGGGTTTAGAAGGATGAAAATGGAGATGGCTGCTCCATATGCTTTTAAGGCAGAGAGGCGAGTGTAGGGTTTATTTGCAGGCAAATACATGTATTTATGTTTTTATATATATATGTGGGGTTTTGTTTTTGGGTTTTGTTTGTACATACAGGATCCATTAAGACAATCCATTTGTAAAACTCCACTAAGACAATTGAGCCAAAATGTTTAACTAAGGCGGAGAGGATTTAGGGGGCGCTATGTGGTAGTCTAGGCATATTATTTTGCTACAACTCAGCCAACTTACTGCGACTCTTTTACTAGATCTGCAAGTTCCAATCTCATACCATATCGGCGAAATTTCTGCATTTCATTGTCTGTGCGTAGAAGACAGAAGAGAGAGTGAGAAGAAAGAGAGAGAGTGAGACTGAAGGAGGAGAAAATGGAGACAGCGACATTAGGGTTTAGAGGAATGAAAGTGGAGACGGTTGCTCTGTATACTTTTGAGGCAAAGAGGCGAGTGTAGGATTTATTTGCAGGCAAATGCTTGTGTTTATGTTTTTATATACAAGCGGAGCATCATTTTTGGATTTTGTTTGTTAAGCCCATGAGCCCACATGTCACAAGATTAATAATAAATGCTTTAAAATGCTACACATAACACTTATATTTTATATGCGTTTTTGGGTTTTAGAGAGGGAAAAAACTCTCCTCTTTTTAGAAATCCCACCCCCTTGCTCTGCCTCCAACCGTCTTTGATTCTGACTACCTTTTTGAGAGTCGGTGGCACGTTTTCCCGACGTAAATCGTCGTTTCATTGGTGTTTATCATCAATTTTCTAGTTCTCTCTTTCCTTTCTTATTTTCTTCCTCTCTTACAACCCTAATCTTAAGTTTGAGTACCCTCCCCTGCAAACGCATTTTCCCCTCTCATGCATTCCAATATCCATCTCCTCACCTAGCCATAAATTAGACCTTGAAGTGCTTGACCTGCTTGAATCTCTAGATCTACACCTCAAGCCCCTTGCTATATCAATTTGTTGAAAAAATTGGGCGAATTGTGGTGCGATTTGCTTCGTAACAAGTGTACATGCCCCCTTTGCCCTCCCCCCATTCATTTGTTTTTCCCTTTTCTTGGATCTCATTGCAAATGCTGCTATCAAAGGGTTGGATACTTTTTACCAAAAAAAAAAAGGTTGGATACTGGTGGTTCAATTTGTTTCGGCATTTCAAGATCTGACTTATGGTTTGGGTGTGTTTTTGGATATGGGTTTGCGTGGTGCTGCACTACTTTTGCGGGACTCAACTTGGCGCTGTCTCCACTGGTGCAGCTACAAATGTTTGTTTCCGTTTGTTGTTGGCAATTAGATATTTTTTTTTTTTGTGTTTTGCTTTCTTGCTTGTTACTGGGCCCTTGCTTGAGTGAGCCTCTCATGATCTATTCAGTTGCTGATCTCTTTTGGCTTGGATTTTTTATGTTTGTGTAATTTTCTCTCTTTAATAAAAAATTTATTTTCTGATAAAAAAAAAAATTATATTTTATAATATGTAAGAATCCTTTAGAACAATATGTTATTAAATAGGGTAAATATCAGTTTACTATCCTCAAGTTTCGTGGTTTTCAACATTTGGTACATGAAGTCTTTTTCGTCCTAGAGTCATACCTAAAGTGTTAATTTTGAGACAGTCTCATACATCCGTTAGTCTGGTTGTTAAATCGGCCTTAATTGATGACGTGGTGCATATGTGGACAATGACTGGGCGCCACTGTCAATATGGGGCCACGTGAATATAAAAAAATTTAAAATTTAAAAATATAAAAAATTAAAAAAAAAAAAAAAGAAGAAAATTTATGGGCGTTCGTTCACCCTTCTGACCTCCCTTTTCTTCCCTGCACCCAACCTCCCCACACACGCACCCATTCCCCTCCTTCTCCCTCCCTTCTCTCCTATGCACTCACCCTTCCCACACACCCACCCACCTCGCACACCCACCGATTTCGATCCAGAAAAACAAGAGGGAGAAATAGAAATTCAAATTTCTAGGGTTTCTGATTTCCCGATCTCTCAGAAATGGAGAAGTACGATAAGCTCGAGAAGGTCGGCGAAGGTATGTACAACAAGGTCTACAAGGTGAAGGACAAAGCCACCGGCCAATTGGTAGCGCTGAAGAAGACGCGCCTCGAGATGGACGAGGAGGGCGTGCCACCCACTGCCAGGGTGATGAAAACGAAGGACAAAACGACGTCGCCGTTCTTCGCCACACTGTCGGAGTAAATCGAAAGCTTGAAGAAGAGCCAGGATTTCAAGATCCTATCGAGTCGGCTGGCAATGGTGGTTTTCGCGACAACGATGTCAGTGGTGACCGGGAACTCGCTGTTTAGGAAAGTGGAGGTGGAGTGCAAAGGAGAGAAGGGAGGGAGAAGGAGGGGAATGGGTGGGTGTAGGAGGGGAATGGGTGGATGTGCGAGGAGGTTGGGTGCAGGGAAGAGAAGGGAGAGAGAAGGATGGAGGGGGTCGGGAGGAGTGAACGAATGCCCATAATTTTTTTTTTCAATTTTTTATATTTTTAAAATTTTAATTTTTTATTTTTAATTATTCACGTGGACCCCATATTGGCACGTGGCGCCCAGTCATTGTCCACATGGACGCCATGTCATCAGTTAACGGCTGATTTAGCAGCCAGGCTAACGGATTTATGAGACTGTCCCAAGATTAACACTTTAGATATGACTCTGGGACGAAAAAAACTTCATGTACCAAATGTTGAAAATCACGAAACTTGAGGGTAGTAAACCGATATTTACCCTATTAAATATTTGTTTGTATATTAAATATAGTAAATTTAACTAATTTATATAATATATAATAAATTTGTTTATGTAAATTTACGTATGTTTCTGCCGCCCAACTAGGGTCTAACGTCTTTTAGAACTTTGATTGCAATCGTATTCTTATCACCTCACCCCTCAATTAAGTAGCTAGCTAGGATATTTAATACTTTTTTTTTCTTTGAGAAATCCAATATTTAATACTTAAGAACTTAAGATTTGTCCCGAACTCCCAAAAAAGAAAGGAAAGGAAGAAGAAGGTTTGTCCTAAACAAATTTTCATTCAGTACAAATATGGTTCTTTCTTGTACTTGGTGAATATGTGAACAAATTAAAGGAAACAGACTCAATTGTCTTATATGCACCCTTACAGTTTTGTATTAGTTATCTGCATGATTAACCTCAGATTTCGAAATATATGGACCGACGGTCGGCAAGGTTGAATTATATGCTCGTCCCATTGATTTATTCGCAGGTTTGCACGTAGACGGCGAAGACATAAAATATTATAATGTAGTTGATTCAAGATTAATATGTGTCAACTAGAGAGTAAAATAGTAGGCACAGAAATAAAATTAGGAAAATGACTTTTACACAATTATTTTTGTTATATGTGTGATTTTGTATACACTAGCTGTTAAATTGAATAAATGTGAATAAATAAATAAATAAAATAAAGAGATGTATAGGAAAGGATAAAAAAAGAGTGTAAACATTATTTTCTTAAATTTTCAAAGCTATTTTCAATTGTATAGTCACGGCATGTTGCCTCCACTTAAGACAATATGTACATCAAGATTTACCAATTTATTTGATATTGACCAGATGCATGTCACAAATCACAAATCATCAAGTTAATGACCAATAAAAAAATATCATTGATCAACGTCTAATTCATCGGAATGCAAGAAAGGACGCAAAGTACGCACGGCCTTAAATTTGTACTAGTGGAGTGTACCTATATATTTTAAAATTAATTGAAGCACTAATCACTACTAAAAGAAACTGAAGTAGTGACCCAGAACTCCAGATGAAGAGAGTACTTTGCTATTAGCTAATGGGGGTGAGGAGCAGCAAGGTTTTGAGCCAATTGATCGGAGCTCCAAGAGTACAAAGATTAAAAAGACTAAAAAGCCATAATTCAGTGACGCCAAAAGGTTATGTTCCTGTTTGTGTTGGAGTATATGGTGATACGAAGCGTTTCATGGTTCATATGACGTTGCTTCATCATGCGGACTTCTCTGAGCTGCTGCATAGATCAGCTGAAGAATATGGTTTTCCTAATGATGGACTTTTGAGTATTCCATACGAGGCCAAGGATTTTGAAGAGTACTGGATGATCAAACGGTCTAAACCCAAAATTTACAAGATTGAACCAGTTTAATTAGTTAGTCATGAGTTTTTCAGTACATTGTTTGATGTATTTTAAAAATGCTTTTATATATCAGTTACATATTTTCATTGTTCATTCATGTTAGCTGGGGATTAACATGCTGGTGTCAAATTGAGCTGTTCTCTTCTGAGTTCTGGCTTGTGAAATGAAAATTATGTTCATTCTTTTTATTTGTGTAAGGATTAATTACTTGAACTTGTATTTTTTACGTGTTCATAAACTTATTAATCAAGCGGTTGGAGGCCGGCTTATTTTTCTAGCTAATAATTTTCATGAGCTGGGATGTTCTGCATCTTGATAGATGGCCTGCAGGTCTGCTCAATACTCTGCAGGTTCTGCACAAAAACCATGCAGACTCTGCATATTTAATCTACAGTCTTCAAGGAGCGGAGAGCAAACTGTGCTTGTTCTTTGAGCCATTAGTTTAGGGATAGTGATATTTACATCCCCATTTTTACCTCTCACACTCTTACTAATTTTTCGTTACGGATCTTCTTCAATTCATTTGATTTGACAGCTACAAATTGAGATGGTATGTGAGAAATAAAAAGAAGTGTGCGAATAACACTACCCTTACTTTAGTGAGTAAAAAACAATTGCCTGTTTTATTTTAAAATGAAAAAGATATAATTCAGAGCCCAAAATGATCATCACCAACTCAAAATTCACAAATATATAACAAAAGGATAATAATCAGATTTTGATAATGTATGATAAAGTTATATGCGGTAGCTCAGCAATTCGCATTACAGAAAAATTCTTGCATATTACGAGCGCATGCTACATTTCTCTCTTACAACTGTTCACGTGGTTAGCGTGTGAAGAATGGTCGTTAGCAAGAATTTACGAAATATTATCACGTTTCGATTTATATGTCAATGTATAAAAATATAGCCAACCCAAATTGATGGTCAAGCTTCACACAATATTTACCAATTAGTGGGCATGATAGTAGGAATGAGGATAAACGGAGAACTTGAGCGTTACTCTAGAACTATATGTATATGGCAGTTGGAATTGGATCTTTTAATATTTGTTATAATTTTAGGGTTGTGCTATCCACACACCATTTTTTACTTCTCACGCATCCTCTTAATTTTAGACTGTCGGATCGAATGAATTGAACAAAGACAAAAGAATAAAAATTAATAAAAGTGTGTGTGAGAAGTAAAATGAGGTGTGTGGATATCTGTGACATCCCACATTGCCCAGGGGTGTGATCCTTATATGTATATTCTCATCCCTACCTAGCACGAGGCCTTTTGGGAGCTCATTGGCTTCGGGTTCTGTAGGAACTCCGAAGTTAAGCGAGAAGGAGGCTAGAGCAATCCCATGATGGGTGACCCACTGGGAAGTTGCTCGTGAGTTCCCAAAAATAAAACCGTGAGGGAATGGTAAGCCCCAAAGCGGACAATATCGTGCTACGGTCGTGGAGTCGGGCCCGGGAAGTGATCCGCCCCGGGCCGGGATGTGACAAATTGGTATCAGAGCCTAACCCTGGTCGTGGTGTGCCGACGAGGACGTCGGGCCCCTAAGGGGGGTGGATTGTGACATCCCACATTGCCCAGGGGTGTGATCCTTATATGTATATTCCCATCCCTACCTAGCACGAGGCCTTTTGTTAAGCGAGAAAGGGGCTAGAGCAATCCCATTATGGGTGACCCACTCGGAAGTTGCTCGTGAGTTCCCAAAAACAAAACCGTGAGGGAATGGTAAGCCCAAAGCGGACAATATCGTGCTAAGGTGGTGGAGCGGGCCCAGGAAGTGATTTGCCCCGGGCCGGGATGTGACAAATTGGTATCAGAGCCTAACCCTGGTCGTGGTGTGCCGACGAGGACGTCGGGCCCCTAAGGGGGGTGGATTGTGACATCCCACATTGCCCAGGGGTGTGATCCTTATATGTATATTCCCATCCCTACCTAGCACGAGGCCTTTTGGGAGCTCACTGGCTTTGGGTTCCGTAGGAACTTCGAAGTTAAGCGAGAAAGGGACTAGAGCAATCCCATGATGGGTGACCCACTGGGAAGTTGCTCGTGAGTTCCCAAAAACAAAACCGTGAGGGAATGGTAAGCCCAAAGCGGACAATATCGTGCTAAGGTGGTGGAGCGGGCCCGGGAAGTGATTTGCCCCGGGCCGGGATGTGACAATATCGGTATGCTATCCACGCACCTTTTTTTTACTTCTCACATACTCTCTTAATTTCCGATCATCATATCAAATAAATTGAATAAAATCAAATGACATAAATTAATAAAAAATTTATGAAAAATAAAAAATATGTATGGATATCACATTCCTAATTTCATGACAGCAGAAAGAAACACATGAAAAATCAAGCTCGAAAATGCAGAAGAAACAGTTGGCATCTACGTGAGCAAAATTTTATGTTCTCCAACCTCGTCCGCACAAGCATTTGATGTCGCATCCTAACCTTGTCGCAACTTGTACCGGTTGTTGCCAGTCATGGACCCGGCTTTTGTTTTGCCCGGAATGCCGTGGGCCAGAAAACCATTTCTTCTAATATACCCATCTTTAATTTTAATTTATTTGACTAATTTCTCTGAATAAAAAGGCTGATTAGCCCTTCATTTTTGTTCTTATATTCCAACTTGTTCTTGATGAACACGTACTATCCCATGGGTTGCTTCAACTCTCAATAAATGTTTTGAAAAAAAATAAAATAAAGTAAGTTATCTTTCTTGATTTAAACAAAATTTGTGCTCAATTTTCTACCAATTTGCAAATCGATCATGGTATCGGTACGTGGCATTGGCAAAACGTTTGTTGGTATCCCGACATACATTGGCTACCAGGGCTTGGAGCCATTGATGAGTCAAACTTTTATTTGATGATTTTTAGAAAATTAGGTTCACATTCTTCTTTTTGTTCCATTGATTAAAATCATATTCATTTTGAATTTTTAATCAAGGTCCTTGGGTATTAATAACATCATGAATAATAAAATATTTTTATTTTTAAATATATTCCTTTAGTGTTAAAAATGTTACAATTAGTATATTTATATTTATGGCTAAATTTTTTTATCATATATTTTTATTTTTAGTTTCTACCTATTTTTAATTTGCAAATATTTTTTAATTTGTACCAATTTTCATTTCATTTTTAATTTGTACCCATATATTAGCTTCTTTTTGTGCCCATATATTTTAAAGTTTTATTTGTGTTTGTACCCATGTGTATACCGTCATGTGACATTGTATATTTAATCAATGATAGAAAAATTACATATGTTATATTTATGTTTTATGCCTAAACTTTGTATCATATATTTATATTTTTAGTTTGTACCCATTTTTAATTTGCAACATTTTTTTTTTAATTTGTAGTATTTTCTTTTTAGTTTTATTTTGTACCCATGTATTAATTTCTTTTAGCGCCTATATTTTTAAAAATTCATTTGTACTCATAATTTTTAATCTTTTATCTGTACCCTAATTTATTTATAATTTACCCATTCTTTTTTATTAATGTACCACTTTGTTATATGTGAAATATACCAATTTTTTTGTAAAATGTACACTTTTTTTTAACACTATGGATACATTCTTTTGCCATTTATTATTTCTTATTTTTACATATGATGTGAAAATTATCTTGGCACACAAATTAAACCCTATTTGTGACAATTGTAGTATATATGCAAGTAGGGATCGTTCTAATCGGGGATTAACTAGGGATGCTAATCAACTCAAATAAGACTTTTAAACACTAAACTAAACTTAAAAACACTTAACTAAACCTATATGACTCAAAACAAATTAAAAAGACTCAAAACAACACAAAACAATCAGATAGACTCAAACTAGACTCTAAAGGGTGATTTGGATGAAATTTAACTAACTTAGACTCAAAACACTAATTTGGACAAATTCAAACACTTTTCTAACTAATCTAACACACTTAATAAAAGGGGGAATTGATTTGGACGAAATTAATTAAATTGGACAGATTGTAAACTAAACAGATTAGGCACTAAATTAGGTGAATTGAATGGGAAAAAGGCTAGTTAGAGGGTCATTCTCCACACATGCACATATGTAACACAAATTGATTTCCAGATTTTATCCCTTAAACCATGAATGACAATGCCCCAAATTAATTGTGAAAAGCACAAATTAACTTTCAGATTTTCCTAGTTTCATTCAATTGAAAAGCACAAATTAACTTTCAGATTTTCCTAGTTTCATTGAATTGGATGGAATACGTATCGACAATCAAATTATTCTTATCAAATTCCCAATATGAACTGCATAATAGAGATAAAATCAAAGATCATTAAGCTTTTTGAAAACCCTAAGCATTGACTAGACATTCGTAACTATGAATTGCATGATACTCTTGCCTAGAATTTACTTAATACAATCATGACTAGTGATTTTTACTACTTGTGAATATAAGTTCATAATGATTAGGTGAAATTCCCTTATATCCTAGCATCAAATTTATGTATGAAAACTAAGTATGCATCCTTAATCTACACACAAGAACAAGTTCTCAATAAATCAATTAAGTAAATCACATTCACAATTCAAGAAACAAAATCTGGAGGAAATCAATTCATATAAAACATATGTCCATGGCTTTGAATTCACCTCTAACTAAGAAAAACTTAGTCACACATGTTCATAATAATTGAAAAGCAAATTAAAATAAACATGGAAACGAAACGAGGGAAGAAAGAACTCTCAAAGTCTTGAATGGTTGCAGATTCCTTGCGGCACAAGAGTCTCCTTCTCCTATGGAGGCCACGGAACTCCTTCTTCTCCCTAGGGTTTGCGGCACAAAGTTGTATTTCTAAATGGATGGTGTGTGGAGTGAATGAATGAATGAATTGAATGATGAATGGCTGCCTAGGGTGTGTAAGGGGGTGCGGCAAATTAAGGTCCCTATATATAGTGCTCGGCCAAAACCCTAGCAGTCAGAAATTAGGGTTAAACCTAGCAGAAATAAGTGATTAGGGCCCCTAGGTTGCGGCCAAGGTTTGGAAATTAAGTCCTAGCCTAATTAATTTCAGATATGGACTTATACAATCCAAATCCAAGAGGAAAAGGGTCAAATTAAATTAGAATTCAATCAGAAAAAGGTTTAGGAAATTCGTCCAAAATTGGGCCTTCTAGAAACTAAGTGTTTTGTGGCTGATTTTGGGTGTTCTAGAAGAAATAAAACGGGGAATGGTGCGGCACCCTTTTAGGGTTAGATAAGGCTTCTAGAAATTACGTTTTTAGGTCCACTTGCAGCTAGGATTAAGGTGGAACAAGATTAGGTTAGGATAAGATAGGATAAGGTTTGGATAAGATAAGGTTGTTAGGATAAGTTTCCATATTTCTTGCTCTTTCCCTATCTTCATTGTCTTGAACTTTCCTTTTCTGATTTGTAGCATGTTCCTAGCCTCTTTTGACTCTAAATTCGTCCATCCACCTTGCTCCATATACAAGCTATCCATAATAAACCCAAAACTGCTCTAAAAGGCTCAAAATTGTCTTTTCTTGCCAACTTTGTCATTAGGATCTACAAACAAACGAAAATAGCTTAAAACACTATAATAAGTAGTAATTAGCTCACTAAATGCAAGGAAATAACATAACTAAGTAGCATAAATATGCTCCTATCAACATAGTTTTTATCCATTTATTCAATCAAAATGTTTGAATTTTTTTATTGTAACCGTTTCTAATAGTATTATAATGAAGGATTTTAAATTTATAGGATTATAAATCTCATAAAATATCAAACAATTAATGTCAAAACTATAAAACTATAAATATTAATAGTAATATAATGAGGTGTACAAAGTCAAGGGACCTTGATCAAACTTTGAATACTATTAAGGTTTTAATCAAAGAATGTTAAGGATTAGGGACCGCATCCAAAGTATCCCTAATTAGAATATATTTAAAGGAGATGTTAAAATGTCCACATAAGTTATAATGGTAAAAAAAAGCCACACTAATGTTCTTCAACTGAAATGTCAGATCCTATGTGACGATGACATGGATTGGCAGTAAGAGGGTTGCTGTTAAATTTGACAGCAGCTTCAAAATTAATTATTAATACTTTCTATTAGTTTTTTTATTGATTTAATCATTATTGCAATTAGTGTTGTTGTTGTTGACCCATTCTCTTTTGTTCAATTGAGGTAAGTGAACGGTCCTCTTTTGTTGAAAAAAAAAATGTGAACAGTCCAGATTTAATAATTATTAAATGCCCTTTATTAAATTAATTAATTATATTATAATATAATAAAATAATAATTTAATTTGACATATCGGGTGGAAATAAAACTTTAAAAAATGTCAAAATGCTACATTGACTGTCAAAGTTAAATTTTATATTCAAAATTTGACATCTCTTTTGGAGATGCTCTTATATGCCAAATTTGAAGTTCAAGTATCCAATTAATTTCTCCTCCCTCCATCCTTTTAAAGATGCAGCTACTTAAGAGGGAAAAGGATTTGGAGAGGATCCATTTCCAATTAAGAGAGAAGGGAAAGAGGAAAGTTTTGGTAACCTTCATTGTTCCTATTATACAATTTGGAGAGGTTGAAAAGACCCTAGCTAAATAGAATTCTAGAAGTATAGTCAGCATCCAACAATTTGGAGTCACCAAACTTGAAAGAAGTATTAGAATGCTTTTGGAGAGTCATCAAGTTTTAGAAATGGTGTTTGTGAGTTGTGAGTTTTGGGTGTATTTGGTGTATTGTAACACGAAAATTTGGTGTTCCTTTCTATTCTTTTCGAGCTTTTGGATTTCGAGTCTAGGCTAGGAAATTTAGTGTTGATAAACTCCATAATGTTAATTGGTATTGTTTGGGTTAATATTTGAACATTGGACTTAGATGAAGAAAAGCCCAAGAATACCTAATTAAAGGAGACTTGCCCGAAGGCTAGCACTAAGCCCAGAAACAAATTGAAGCCTTCTAATAAAAAATGCAAGCCACATGCTTGCCATTGAAGTGACAAGTGATGGAGACTAACCTACTACCAGCCAAAGAACACTTTTCAGTGGCATTACAAGTAAAAAGTTGATGACTCACTACCCTCCAAGTGTTTTTGGGTAATAACAAAGTTACAGCAATCGGGCTAATTTGCCTATAAAAGGAAGAAGAGGCCCTAGAGACAAGGATACTCAACTAATCAAACAAACAAACATACAAACTCTGCTCTTAAGCCAGATTTGCATTCAAAAGCTGTAATCAGCCCAAATCCCAGTTCTTTTAGCAATAGATTCCTTAGAAAAGCTATCTTTTGTCTAGTTTATTAGCTCTGTTACTCATCCGGTAGTATTGATCTCCTTTGTAGTTTATGTACAACTCATTTTCAGTCATTTACTTTCCTCTGTCATTTACAGCAACCTTGTCATTTAGTTGTACTTACATTTCTCCATATAAGTAAAGTCCTTATCTTTAAGGCAAAGAAAGAACTTCGATTTGAGCCACTCCCACTCAATGGCACAATCTCTTGGTCAGAAGTCGAACTCAGGCGCAACCTCAATCATTCAAAACCCATCTACTAGCGGCATCTAGTAGTGGCATGCTCGCACCCTCCAATTTCATGTTTGAGTAAATTCCCGGCTTGCTTGCGAGCCCCATGGTGAATTTAGGGAGCAAACAGGTATCATATAAACCGTTTCTTTAGGAAAGCTCGACGCCATGAGGGCAATATAACCTGCGTTACAAATTAGAGTTTTGGTCAAGTTTGTGATATGCTTAAAGTATGTCAACATGTATCAAGTCAAAAAAATTGATTGGAAGAACGTGGCAAGTGAGGGTAAGGGGATATCCTAGTGACATCTTAATTTAAGTTTAATAGCACTACTACAAAAAACACTTTGCGCAACGAAATAAGATTTGTTGCGCAAAGTATGATTTTGTCGCTCAAAACCTTGCGAGACAAAATTTTTGTCAAGCATGATTGGTCATGCAAAGCTCATTATGATAGGGTTTGCGCGATGAAAATAAATATTTGTCCTGCAAAGTGCCTTTGCGAGACGAAATATTTCGTCACACAAATTTTTTGGTTTTTTATTATTTATGTCACATCCCGATCCGGACCCCCACCACATCCCAGGCTCGACTCCATCGTAACACGATATTGTTCGTTTTGGGCCCCCGACCACGGCCTCACGGTTTTATTTCTCGGAACTCACATGAGAACCTCCCAGTGGATCACCCATCCTAGGATTGCTCTCGCACGAACTCGCTTAACTTCGGAGTTCCGATGGAACTCGAAGACAGTGAGCTCCCAAAAGGCCTCGTGCTAGGTAGAGATGAGAATATACATATAAAGCTTACAGGATCCACTCCCCTAGGCGATATGGGATGTCACAATCCACCTCCCTTAAGGGTCCGATGTCCTCATCGGCACACTCGGCCAGGGATTGGCTCTGATACCAAATTGTCATATCCCAGCCCGGGCCCCCACCACATCCGGGCTCGACTCCACCGTGGCATGATATTGTCTGCTTTGGGTCCCGACCACGCCCTCACGGTTTTGTTTCTGGGAACTCACACGAGAACCTCCCAGTGGGTCACCCATCCTGGGATTGCTCTCGCGCGAATTTGCTTAACTTCGGAGTTCTGATAGAACCCGAAGCCAGTGAGCTCCCAAAATGCCTCGTTCTAGGTAGAGATGGGAATATACATATAAAGCTTACATGATCCACTCCCCTGGGCGATATGGGATGTCACAATTTATTTATTTAATTAAATTAATTTAATATTTTGAGCAACGAAATTAATTGTTTGCGAGACGAAATATTTGGTAGCGCAAGATTTTTCAAATTTTCAAATTTTTAATTTTATTTAATTGTACCTTTATTATTTTTTTAATTACTTTAATTTAAGTTGACATATTCAAAATAAAATTACATATGAAAAGTAGTGATCAAATTATCCATAATATATATTATATTAAAAATGTACACATAAATTAACAAAGTACAATAAGAAAATCCTAATACAAGTCTAATGTGGTGGTAGTGGCGGGGGACATGGTCTTGTAGTGTCCTAATCCTCAACTTTCGCCGTCAAAGTCTCAACGATTCCCTACGAACAAAACAAACATGCATGGTCAAATAACCAAAAAAACAACATAAAATAATACCAAAAAATTGACATTATCTCCCCTAAAATTGGCATACCCCAAATCCTACCCCAAACTGCACCCCACACCAAACCCAATTAATTAACTCCAAAAACACATAGTAATGAAAAAAAAAAAAATTGGGGAGAAAATACCTTTTGGCAAGATTGAGAGTGAGTGAGAATGAGAGAGAGGAGTGAGTGTGAGAGAGTTAGAGGAGATAGTGATAGAGAGATGAGAAAGTGAGTGAGAGTGAGAGATAGAGAAGAGAGATTAAGTGAGAGGAGTGAATGTGAGAGAGGAGAAGTGAGAGAATTGAGAAAGACATTGAGAAAATTGTGGAGGAAGTTATTTTGGTTTTAAAAACTGTATCACTTTGTGCGACGAATGATACGAGTTTGCAAGACGAAATATTGGTTGCGCAAAGTCTTAAAAAAAAAATTTAAAAATAAAACTTCTTGCGTCCCATTTTTGGCATCTGCCCAAATTTTTAGGATTTTGGGCGACGAAGTGTTGGTTGCTCATTCGTCGCGCAACACATCCCATTTTTGGCGCCCACCCAAATTTAAGGATTTTGAGTGACAAAATATATGTTCATTGCGAAAAATTATTTTTTTAAATTTTTTGTAAATAATAAAAAAGAAAATGATTTTATTTTATAATTTAAAATATAAATAAATTAAAATAAATAGGGGTTAGGCAACCAAATGTTGATTCATTGGGCAAAAAAATAATAATTTAGTTTAACAATATAAAATATAAAATTAAATAAAAACAAGTAAATAGGGTTTAGGTGACGAAATATTGATATTCGTCGTTTTTAAAAAATAATAAAAACTTATGAGAATAACTATATTTTAAAATTTATAATATAAAATTAAATAAAAAAAGAAAATAAATGGGTTTAGGCGATGCAATATTTGAATTTCGTCGTGCAAAGGTTTTTAAAAAATAATTTTTTATTTTTGTAAAGACTTTGCGTGACAAAGTTTAAAATTTCGTCGCGCAAAGTAACTTTGAGCGATGATGTTTGTTTCATCGCGCAAAGTAACTATGCACGACGATGTGTGTTTCGTCGCGCAAGGGGTTTTTTTTACTACTAAGGTGCTTTCAGGACTGTTAAATCTAGAGTGCGTGCGGAATACATGGTCTCGACTCTCCTGAGCTCCCTTCCTGAGAAGTAACTTTGTTTGGTGATGATCCTGCTACATGGCAAGGAGGGTGTAGAACTGGGTGAAGTCGATTTGATGCTTCCCTCTACTGGAAAATGACAAAAGATTTGGATGGTAATGAAAATGCACCTCAAAGCTTGATTGGTGAAGAATAATAGAGATTTCGGTTATCGGTCTAATTAGGGTGACAAGAACAACCCTTAAAATTATAGATTGGTCCCTCAATCCGTCGTGCTATCAAAGTATTGTTGTTTCTTTTTTTAATGAGCCATTCAATATGCCTTTTTGCTCATATATATATATATATATATGTATGTATGTATATGTATATATATATATATATGAGATAGGATCAAGGGATAAATATTTTTACACTTCTTTGTAACCATTAAATTTTGTAACATCCAAGGGTTCTTATCTATTCATTTAATGACATGGATGCTTATGTGGATTTTAACTAATAGTAAAAATAAAAATAAAATTGAAAAAACATAAAATCTGGAATGACACACCGCGACCCAAAATGTCCACCTGGATTCTGAATCAAGTTGTGCTGGCCGACACCCCGGAGGGTGACGAAGCCATGATGTGGAAAATGTGAATAAATTTAAACCTAAAAGTGCCTAAATACAAGAGTGCGCATGTGAGTGGGAATGAACCCTTTTCGAAAACGTAATAACCCCACACCGTAAAACAAGTATAGTTTCCAAAATATACATACTACGTATAGTAAGAAAATAGTTACCGTAGTCTGCAATATCTCAAGAATTCAATACGGCACAATATTTCGTAAGTAAGTACATGACGTCCATAATCACATAATCTCGCATAAGCAAACATATCATATCGAGTGCTCATCGACACATGCTAATACACAAGTTCATGCAAAGATATTCTGATATGAACAAGACTGGGTGCAATAATAATTTACGCTCTAGTACTACAATCACGTGAAGATTGGCACCTTGCGCAACACATACAAGTCCTAATTGCCTATAGCAATCTAGGACAAGACTGACACCTACAATGGATCCAAAGTGGGCGTACGGTGCGATGTGCACATACACGTGAAAGATTGGCCCTGGCCTGGGCAAGTATTAACACCGGTGCAGCAAATGATGAGCAGATAACATAAATGTAGTCATGCCATAGTGATTCGATAATTCACATTGACATAATAGTAATAAATAAAATATTAATCATGGCTGTAATTAAAATCTTATAAAAGTACACATACCTATATATCCCCTAGGATTTATGATAATTTCGTAATTTTCCGTTATTTTGCTAATTCTTATAAGCATTAGTCTAATTTAGGCATACGTATGAATTGTTTTTTTCAAATGTATAAATGGAAACTAAATATTATATAATATTTAGGGAATTGTTATTGGCACTCCAAAAATCTCATTTTGCACTCCAAACTTTCTATAATTAGAAAGAAAAATACACTTGTGAGGAGTGTAGAATGAGATTTTTGGAGTGCTAATAATGTTTCCCAATATTTAAAAGCAAAGATCCATTCACAGATCATGTCATCGGGTTGAACCCGCCTTGCTGGCTTCGAAGATCTTTGTGATGTGTTTTTGTAAACATGTAAATTTCATTGCATACAAATGATGAATCATAAAGCTCCACGTGGCATATAACTCATCACAAATGGACATGTCATCAATGATATGTGGCATAAAACTCGGCAAAAGGGGGAAGAAATCCTTTAAAATCAGAAAGGGGTCCAAAATCTCTCAAAACCGGAAAGAAAGCCAAAGCATCTTCGCAAAACAAGCAAGAATTGAAGGTTGCTTACAAAATAGGCAACAAGGCCTATAAATTTCAGCTAATGTGAGAAAGGTGGCTGAAATTAAGACACAAAACATGCCTAAATTCTCCCATGGATGAATCAAGACATAAATCAAGGTCAAATCCATCCAAAGGCATGGCTTTGGAAGTCTATAAATATAAGGACCCAAGACACACAAAGGGGTCGGAAATTCTACCTTCAGAAGAACCTTTGACAAATCTTTGAAGACTAATACGCTGCCAAAGCTCTCTTCAAAGAACGTACAATAAAGCCAAAGTTTTCTTTCGACCAAAGCTGAGGTATTCCCTTGAAGAATCAACAAGCACTTGTGCCGATTCCTTCAAGACTTTGTTGCAAGCTAAAAACTTGTAACGACGTCCGATTCAAGATCAAGTCGTCAAGACCCTTGAATCAACGAAATCTCACATTTACACCATCTTTGCCGTAACTCTGAGGTGAAGACCATCCAAGCATTGTTTCAAGCTCAAAACTTGAAGCAATCGTTCAATTGTTCGTCCCAGATCAAGTCATCGCGACCCTTGGATCAATAACCTATGTGTCGATGCAAATTTATGCCTTATTCAGTTTTGACGAAAATGCACCTGCAAAACAATCAACACCTCTAATTAGAGACCTAAGCCTCACGCGCCCACGAGGTGGGGGGGGGGGGTTAGGTCAACAAATCTCTGATGCCTAAGTTAGTTTATCTGAGAGAGTAAAGTGTTTAGGGCTTTTTTAGGGTTGCCAAAGCTCTGAAAATTTGGTAGAATATGGGGTATTTATAAGGATATGGCTGACCATATAGTGTTTAATGGAGAGATATTCTCTAAATATTCCCAAGATATTTAATAGGAGATAATATCTTGAGATAATGGGGGTAATTATCCCTAATTGATTTAAATTAGGATTACTTACTTGATTGGAATTAATCTTCAATTAGAAATGTATTAAAGATAAGGTTTTGGGTAATTAATCCTTATCTTTAATTCCTTGCCAAATGCAGGTGAGCTGTGGCCAGTCGTATTCAGCTGCTGAGATCTCCACACGACTACTATATTAGCTTTAGGTGGCGGATGATGGTAGCGGATATTAGAAAAATCCTGTCGGATAAATTATATCCGACACTTCATTTAATTAGTGGCGGGTATAAGAAAAATCATGCCGGTTATATCCGACATAAATTCCTTGCGGATATCAAAAAAATCTTGTCGGTTATAACATACATTATTTTTGAATTTTTTTTAATAATATTTTTGACAGATTCTGGCAGTTTTTAAGTTAATGGTGACGGTTATAACCGACAGAAATTGATTATTTTATTATTTTACTTTCTGATGGTTATTATTTTAGTATTCTGGTGGTTATAACCGACAAAAATGTAAATTTTATTATTTTAAAATGTTATATTAATTAAAAATAAATAAATAAACACATATTTTTAAATATTTTTTTTTTCGCTCATGATCCTAAAGTCTAATGAACCCAATTCCCACAAGCCATAAATTTTATAAGAGAATAATAATAACAAACTACAATCTGAAGCTCTATCATTTTTGTAATAAAGATTATGCTTTCTCACAGGCAAGCAACAAGATACAAAGAAATTCCAACAAATTTTTTCAATGCGTCACAAAGCACATTGTTTGGCACATAAACACACATGAATATCTGGTGTACTCTATCATGTCTGATTTTATTATTTTAAAATGTTATAATGATTAAAAATAAATAAATAAACACATGTTTAAAAAAAAAAATTTCACTCATGGCCCTGTCGGATATAATCGACACTAACAAAGCAAAATTTTGGACGGCTGCCAAAATAATCTCTTAATTTTTATTTTTGCAATTTTTTACACATGCTATCTCGAAGTATATACAAACATATTTGACGGTTGGATCGTTGAAACTAGTTTCGTAGAATGCATATCCTATCAAATTGATAGATTTAACAAACACTTAAGAGTTAATGTTATACTTCCATTAAGTATAAAATAAGATTTATCCGCTAGTGTAAATATTTTAAATTGAAGATCGAATTCATTCATTGCATTCTTATAGGATCGAGGAGTGTAGCTACAAAAAATCATCAAAATCGGTGCTCAAATAATCGTTAAATTGTGATTTTTCGTTTATAACCATCGAAAACTTTTGTTCCGTTAACTAATCTTTGAATGTTTGGTTTTTACAATTTTTTACATATGCGATCTTGGAGTGTGTACAAACAAGTTTGAAGGTTGATTGTTGAAAAACGTTCTGTAGAATGCGTATCATATCAAAACTGTATATTAAACCAACACTTAGAGTTAATATACTTCCATTAAGTATAAAATAAGATTTTATGGTATCCACTAGTGTAAATATTTTAAATTGAAGATCGAATTCGTTCATTGCATTTTTCGTTTATAACCGTTGAAAACTTTTGTTTTGTTACCTAATCTCTGAACGTTTGTTTTTTGTGATTTTTTACGTATGTGATCTTGGAGTGTGTACAAACAAGTTTGACGGTTAGATCATTGAAAAAAGTTTCGTAGAATGTGTACCGCATCAAAGCGGTAGATTAAATAAACACTTAAGAGTTAATGTTATACTTCCATTAAGTATAAACTAAGATTTTGTGGTATCCACTAGTGTAAATATTTTAAATTGAAGATCAAATTTATTCATTGCATTCTTATAGGGTCGATGAGTGTAGCTGTAAAAAATCATTAAAATCGGAGCTAAAATAACCGTTAAATTGTGATTTTTCGTTTATAACCGTTGAAATTTTTTGTTTCGTTATGTAATATCTGAATGTTTTTTTTTTACGATTTTTTACGTATGCAATCTCGGAGTGTGTACAAATAAGTTTGATGGTTGGATCGTTGAAAAAAGTTTTGTAGAATGCATTTCGCGTCAAAACGGTAGATTAACAAAAACTTAGAGTTAATATTATACTTCCATTAAGTATAAAATAAGATTTTGTGGTATCCACTAGTGTAAATATTTTAAATTGAAGATCAAATTCATTCATTGCATTCTTATAGGGTTGAGAAGTGTAGCTGTAAAAAAATCATCAAAATCGGAGCTAAAATAACCGTTAAATTGTGATTTTTCGTTTATAACTATCGAAAACTTTTGTTCTGTTACATAATCTCTGAATGTTTGTTTTTTACGATTTTTTATGTATGCAATCTCGGAGTGTGTACAAATAAGTTTGACGGTTGGATCGTTGAAAAAAAGTTTCATAGAATGCATATCGTGTCAAAACGGTAGATTAAACAAACACTTAGAGTTAATATTATACTTCCATTAAGTATAAAATAAGATTTTGTGGTATCCACTAGTGTAAATATTTTAAATTGAAGATCTAATTCGTTCATTGCATTCTTATAGGGTCGAGGAGTGTAGCTGTAAAAAAATCATCAAAATCGGAGTTAAAATAACCATTAAATTGTGATTTTTCTTTTATAACCGTTGAAAACTTTTGTTCCGTTACTTAATCTCTAAATGTTTCTCTTTTTTTACGTATGTGATCTTGTAGTATCTACAAACAAGTTTGACGGTTAGATCATTGAAACTAGTTTCGTAGAATGTATATCTTCGTTAAATTTGCCTAAATTTTGAAGTGTGTAAAGTAATTTGTGCTAAATTTTTATTTATGTTTTTCAAGTATTGATTAGACAATATTTAGTTTGTGTGATGACATTTTCATTGTACAATTATCTTTTTGTTTCTTTATTGCATATTTTACATGGATTATTATCTATTAAACCAAACAATTATTTATTTTCGACAAAAAAAAAACAATTATTTATTTAATTTTTAAAAACGTATTCTATTTAAATACATATTATTTATTTGTTTATTAAACCAAACAATTATTATTTTATTTTTTAAAATCGTAACAAAATTTTGGAGGGAATTTTTCCGCCATTTTGTTTTTCTGTCGGTTATAATCGACATAAATGAAAATTTTCTGTCGGTTTATATTTTAAAAAATGTTTTTGTCGATTTTAACCGACAGTAATGAAAGTTTTATGGGGTGGGGTTATACCCATATCTAGCCCCTACTCATCTCTTTCATTTTTCTGAAACCCAACTCTAACTCTCGACACTCTCCCTCTCTCTAAGCTCCGAGAAGGAACCCCCACCATTCCACTCAATTCTGACCAAATCAACCTTAAAAAATATGAACCTCGAACCCTTGGGACATGGGGAATCAACCTACAGCGTTGCATGCATCATCGGTGCATCACCATGTGCTCTGCCATTAACGCTGAGAGCTTTAGCTTTCTCGAACTCCATCTCAGGTATGAATTATTTTCCCCTCTTGGTTGTGTGGGTTCTAATCCATATGTGATGAGTATTATGTCGAAAATCTCTGGGGTTTAATCTCTGTTTTGAATCTATGCATGCATGTCATCACAAAAATGAATTCTGGCGAATGTTGTTAAGTTCGAAGCTAGGTGGTGACCGTCTTCTTGGGATTTAGCTTGATTTAGACTTTTAATGTATTGTTGGGCTAATGTAAGGTTGAATTCGTGGGTTTAACCGACAGTCTTTGGAGTTGGAGGCTTTTGATGTATTGTGGTGACTCTTGCTTCATTTCTTTTGATATTTTCTCTCTTTCTCTCGCTCTCTTCAAAATCCCACAACAGTCTTTGGAGTTGGAGGCTTTTGCTTTGTTGGGTTTTTTTACCAATAACTCAAAGGGCCAAAAGGTATTCCCTTTTCATATCTTCTCTCCCAATTTCTTTAGGGTTAATTTCGATTTTCTTATGCTATTTGCAGTGGTGCTTTTTAGGGTTTAACTATTTGATTTCACAACAATGGCAGAGCATGGTGGAGAACTTGCAGCTAGCGCACCAGGAGCTCTCCATTATCATAGATCTCATCAACACTGTAAGTATTTCGATTTTCATTCGATTTCAGGGAGATATTCAATTGAATGAGCAATGCTTGCTGTGATTGAGTGATTCTAATGGAATGTGAATGTGTGCAGGTAGAAACAAACAATGATGTGACTGAGTGATTCTAATAGAATGTGAATGTCTGATCTTACTATGAATATGGAAAATGCAGTGAATGGAGGGGATATGGAAAATGCAGAAAGTGGTTGTTTATATATATTTTTAATTATTAATATATTTTCTGTCGGTTTTATCCAACAATAATGCTTTTATTTATTTTTATTAATAAATTCTTTGTCAATTATATCCAACAGAACTTCTGTTGGTTTTAGACGACAAAAATGCTCTTATTTATTCATTATTAATATATTCTCTGCCGGTATATCCGACACAATTTCTGTCGATTTTAGAGTATTTTCTGTCGAAAAATTCATTTCCTTACGTTGGTAATTCTGTCGCTTATTATATCCGCCATTGCATCCATTTTATGTCGGATTTTGTTTAAAATTTGATAGTAATATACGTTTTTTGTCAGTTTTTTTGATTCCAGTTATACATAATTTTGTAGTAGTGCCAGGGATGTGAGCTTCGCGTGGGAGCATCTGAGATGCCTGCCCATTTATTGAGGGCAATCTTGTCTTTCTTGAATAAAAGTCCATGTGTCGCCTCTAGAATTTTTGGGATTATTTTAGGTTCCACAAATGCCCTTACACCTACTATGTAGGAAAATGATTGTAGGTGTAGGAATCCCAAGTTGCTTAGGCTTGTGAAGTTGTTTCCCAATTTGAACTTGATCTTTGGTTTGAAGATAGACTTCTTCTAGGAAAAGAAAATAATTACCCTTAATACTTATTTAATTCTGCCTTAAGCAGAGGATTAAATAAGTTTGGAGAGCAATCTTTATTCCAACAAGGAAGAGAAGCTAGAGGAAATTTTTATTCCCCCTCCCCTAGCGTTCTTCTTTTCTTGCCCTTGCAAAGAGTTGTCTCTCATTGTAGTTCTTCTTCTTCTTCATGTTGCACCAAGGTAAGAAAAAAATTGAATTTTCTTTTTCTTGAATTTTTTGGAAGTCTTGGGACTTGAAAAAATTAGCTTGACAAGGGCCGTGGGTGTAAGTGACACACGACAAGGAGCCACGGGGCTGCTTGGTGGCGTGGCACGGGTTAGGTGGAGCACGGGGGTGCTCGGCTGGGTGAGTTGTAGGGCTTTAGCCCCTCTTAAGTGAGCTCAACACAAGCCAAGCTTAGTGGAGCAAACTTGGGTCTGCTGTAGCAGGCGAGATGGAGTGAGAGAGGTTGGGCCGAGAGGCCCCGCTGGGTTGTAGCGGAGAGGGAGAGAGGCGCGGGGCACTCGGCCCCCTCTATGTTGAATTGGGCCGCAGGCCTTGGGGCCTGTTTAGAGCGCCTGGCGAGTGAAGAAAAGGAAAGGGAGGAGGGACGGGCCTTCATTTTCGCTGGGCCGCGTGGGTAAGGACCTAGGGCCATTGGGCCGTGTGGTTCTCTTTACACACACACACACACACATATTATTATTGTTGTTATTATTATTATTATTATTATTTTGAATTCTCTTCTCGCGAGCTGCCCTCTGAATATTTTTCTTCGTGCTTTTTGTAGAGACTTTGAGATGTCTTCTTTCGATCGCAAAAGTGACAAATATCTTCCACCTTTGTATTGTCAAGGTGGTTCTTTCGGCAAGGTGGGCTACTTCAAGGCTACACATTTCAAGATTAATTATGAAAAGAAATATACACACATCATCAGGTGGATGACACAAGAAACCCACAAATTGGTAACATGTTTAAAGAAATGTCATGGATCCTCATTCAGATAATGTGGTATGTATGGGTATATTTGTTGCACTGTTTAGAAGTAGTGAGCTCATTCAACAATTACTCGTAAAATTTGAAAATATCTCAAGCACGGGAACCAGTTAAATTTTGATTTTCGGCTTAGAAGTGTAATTGTTCTAAAACAAGAACATTGAACTAAACCTTACAATTTTGTGTGTTTTTTCTCTCAAAGTTCTACAAGTAAACTGTTTATTAAGGTTAAGCTGCCTGTAGCATATATAATGTTGGCCGATATCCAGTTGATCATTTTAGCACTGTTAAAACCTTAAATGGCGACAAACGAACAAGGACACTATTTTGCGGGTTTTCCAAGATTGTAGTAGATGACCACATATTTCAATTCTGCTAGTTTCAAATGGAGAGGTTTGTCTCCACTGATGTAGCAAAGTTACATGTTGAAAAGGCAATGTTAAGATTTTCTATTTGAACTGTTTGCAACCAATTTATGTGCTTATGTATAAACTAGTTAGCCCCGTTATTGGTAGCTATGCTAGCGATATTTGTAGCTTTCACATATCTACCGGTTACAAAGATCAATCCGTATCTTGAATTTCTGATATGAGTATGTGTTCATGATCATTTTCTAATGAATTAGAGTGATGTGTTTACCGCATTTGTGTACAAAATCGCTGACTACTTGGTCAACGAAGAATTATTTTTCAAAGAACTATCGTCATTTGATGAATGAAGAAACAAAATTGTGCGTTATAATCACGTCATATTTACAAAATAGTTAGATGAAGAACTATATAATAAATTTGTACATAATGGTAATGTCTTGAAGATCATTATCTCTTGTGTTTCGGAAGAATTATTCTAATTTATGATTATAGTGACGAATTTCTAAGTTAAGCGTAAATGTAAACAACAATTAACGGTTAAAGCTTGTCATCACGAATGTTTATATATTTTTTACACTTCTACATTAATTAAAAAACTATTAAAGACTTTACTTAAATAACAACCATAAGATAAATGAGAGTAAATCTGTACCGTTGGATTCTATTTCACTTATATTATTAGAACTTTTTTGGATGAAAAAACCCCTTCTCTATTCCAATATTTTCCAATTTTACCATTTGATCAAAACAAAAGCCCTAATCCCTTTGGAATATTTAATATTTTGTAATGTTCTAATGTGTTTTTTATTATACTCTTATTTTGGGTATGTGAATATATACTCAAAAGAAAAATGCGTTTTTATGTTTTGGATGTGACAATATAGTATGTATATACTTATTTAGTATTATGTTTTTCATTTGATTATTTATTGATTTAAAATATATTCCTTAATAGGTAACATGTTGGATCATATTACTTGCTAATATTATCGAGTCAATTTCGAGTCGGGTCATTTTACCCTTTTATTTTAACAGATGTTACATGACACGACCTGTTAAGATATCGGGTATGACACGAAAACGACACGAACACGGAAAAAACGACACGAATGCCAGGTTTACTTGGCACTTCTCCTCAGTCTCACAACCTATGCTATAAAGACTAGATGGCGGCAACAAGCAACGTGACTCCCTACAATGAATCAGCTGGTCGTGCCTGATAAATGGATAACCAATGGATTTTGCACTCGCTGTTTCGATACTAACCGAGCACATCAAGATAGCAACGATGCAAAGTGTAAACGTCTAGGACATAGCCATTTCTTCAGAACAAATTTTCAATGTTTCAACTTGGTCTCTATAGAGACTAGTCGGATAATGAGGAATGTGGGAGATTTGATGGGATTTGGAGGACGTGATGATGTCATGGATTTGAGAAATTCCCTATTTAATGTGATGGCATTTGGGAATTTTAGGCAATATTTGTTGTAATTTTGTTTATTCATTGTTGGTTTAATGTCTTTGTGACATCTTGTTTTATAACTCAAAATTTCTATATATGGTTTTCAACAGCACGATAGCTTTGTATTGAAGGGTGAAGCTAGAAATTTGTTTCGCCATTGAATCGGGGTCTTCGTTTTGCAAAAAATATACAGTTGTCGAAATGCTTTTTATTCCTTAAATTTAAGAAATTAAAAACAAAAATGAACAAATGGGCAACCAAAGTGAAATAAAGGGATTGCAAGAAGATATTAAAGAAACAACGTTTCCATGTCACCACATTAATTACCAACTTTCCATATCTTTGCAGCTGCAAACTTAAGGTCATAGTACACCAGAACATATCTTATGAAGTTTATCTTCTACCACAGAATTTCATTCCTTCGTAGCTTGATCATACAAAATATTTAAGCTAGTATTAGGGAAGCACAATGAAGGGTTAGGAAAATCCATTATCTTCAATGCTTCCTCCGTTGCCACTATCCTTCCATTTTTGAAAAGAACACACATCATCAGGTGGATGAAACAAGAAACCGCAAATTGGTACCATGTTTTAAGAAATGTCATGGATCCTCATTCAGACAATGTGGTATGTATGGGTTTATTTGTTGCACTGTTTAGAAGTAGTGAGCTCAATCAATAGTTACTTGTAAAATTTGAAAATCTCAAGCGCGGGAACCAGTTAAATTTTGACGTTCAGTTTAGAAGTGTAACTGTTCTAAAACAAGAACATTGAACTAAACCTTACAAGTTTGTGTGTTTTTTCCCTCAAAGTTCTACTAGTGTCATAGAGTTGTTTGGATAAGCATCAAAATTGGTTAAGGTTAAAGCAGCCTGTAACATATATATTGTTAGCTGAAATCTAGGTAATCATTTCAGCATTGTTAAAACCTTAAATGGCGACAAATTAACGAGGACACAGATTTCTATTTTGAACTGTTTGTAACCTATTTCCGTGCTTATGTATAAACCAGTTAGCCTGTTATTGTAATAGACAAGTCTGATGGTTGCTATGTTAGCGTATATTTGTAGCTTTCACATATCAACCGGTTACAAAAATCAATCTGTCCCTTGAATTTTTGAGAAGTGTATGTGTTCATGATCATTTTTTACCAATTAGAGTGATGTGTTTAACGCATTTGTTTACAAAATGGCAGCCCACTTGGTCAACGAAGAATTAGTCTTCAAAGAACTATCGTCATTTGATGAATGAAGAAATAAGATTGTGCGTTATAATCACATCATATTTACAAAACAGTTAGATGAATAACTATATAGTAAATATGAACATAATGGTAATGTCTTGAAGATCATTATCTCTTGTGTTTCGGAAGACTTATTCTAATTTAAGACCAGGTACGCACCTGTTCTCCCCTTCACAATCATTGTATATGAGTTCGATGATGAAGCATGCATTATCACCCCTTGCAACGAAAAGCCTGGTCGCGATCAATAGGCAGATATTTTGAGAATTTTTGAATTCGTCATTTCAATACAAGCAGAGCACGATAATTGAGCAACGACGCAAGGGTAAATGTGTTGGACATGGCCATTTGATCTTTGGAAACTTGGTTACTAGATCGAGTTGACATATAAACTTGGTTAATAAAAATCAACTAGTTCTTTGTCTGGTGTCGTTGCTTTTCCAAATATGTCGCCAGTTCAGAAACAACGAAACTCAATAGTTTTTCGCTATATGCGCTGTATTGAATTCAATATTTGCTAGATTCGTGTAATAGTCATTGATGTGGATAATAAAGAAAGAAAGCTGAACTTCATTGTATTTAGAAACAATTATGAATTGAATAGTTATGAATAGGAGGCATTTTCGCAATTACATCATACTAATCTCACAATGAGATTAGATAAAGAACAATATATATAGTATATATATAAAAGAATGGACACCCGGCCTCTTCAGCTGAAAAGGGTTGTTTTTTTGGTAATCACTTGAAGCTTCATCAGTGTCTTGTTGTTGTGAAGATTTATTTCAATTTACGAACACCTCGACACTTCTCCTCCGTCTCACAACCTCTGCTATAAGAACCAGATGGCGGCGACAGGCAACGTGACTCCCTACAATGAATTGGCTGATCATGCCTTACGACTGGATAACCAATGGACTTTGCACCCACTGTTTCGACGCAAACCGAGCACACCAAGATAGCAACGATGCAAAGTGTAAACGTCTTGGACATGGCCATTTGTTCAGAACAAATTTTAAATGGTTCAACTTGGTCTCTATAGAGACTTGTTAGATAATGAGGACTGTGGGAGATAAGATGGGATTTGGAAGAGGTGATGATGTCATGGATTTGAGAAATTCCCTATTTAAGGTGATGGCATATGGCAATTTTAGGCAATATTTGTTGTAATTTTGTTTATTCATTGTTGGTTTAATGTCTTTGTGACAACTTGTTTTATAACTCAAAATTTCTATATATGGTTTTGAACAACACGACAGCTCTGGATTGAAGGGTGAAGCTAGAAATTCGTTTCGCCTTTGAACCGGGTTCTTAGTTTTGAGAAAAATATACAGTTGTCGAAATGTTTTTGTTTTTAATTTAAGAAATTAAAAACAAAAATGAACAAATGGGTATCCAAAGTGAAATTAAGGGATAGCAAGAAGATATTGAAGAAAGAATGTTTCCATGTCACTACATTAATTACCAACTTTCCATATCTTTGCAGCTGCAAACTTAAGGTCGTAGTAGACCAGAACATATCTTATGAAGTTTATATTCTACCACATAATTTCAGTACTCCGTAGCTTGATCGTACAAAATATTTAAGCAAGTATTAGTGAAGCACAATTAAGGGTTAGGAAAATGCATTATGTTCGATGCCTCCTCCGTTGCCACCGTCCTTCCATTCCTGATAAGAAAAATACACACACCATTAGGTGGATGAAACAAGGAACCCGTAAATTGGTAACATGTTTTAAGAAATGTCATGGATCTTTATTCAGACAATGTGGTATGTATGGGTATATTTGTCGCACAGTTTAGAAGTAGTGAACTCAATCAACAGTTACTCATAAAATTTGAAAATCTCAAGTTGGGGAACCGGTTAAATTTTGACTTTCAGTTTAGAAGTGTGATTGTTCTGAAAGAAGAACATTGAACTAAACCTTACAAGTTTGTGTTTTTTTTCCCTCAAAGTTCTACTAGTGTCACAAAGTTGTTTGGATAAACAGCTAAACTGGTTAGGGTTAAGCTGCATGTAGCATATATATTGTTGCCCGATATCCAGTTGATCATTTCAGCACTATTAAAACCTTAAATGGCGACAAACTAACGAGGACACAGATTTGCTGTTTTTCCAAGATCGTAGCAGATGACCACATATTTCCATTCTGATAGTTTCATATGGAGAGATCTGTTTCCACTGACGTAGCAAAGTTACAGTTAAAAAGGCAATGTTAAGATTTTCTATTTTCAACTTTTTGCAACCTATTTCTGTGCTCATGGATAAACCAGTAAGCTTGTTATTGTAATAGACAGGTTCTGATGGTAGCTATTTTAGTGTATATGTGTGGCTTTCACATATCTAGTGGTTACAAAGATTAATCCGTCCCATGAATGTCTGATAAGAGTATGTGCCCAAGATCTTTTTTTTACAAATTAGAGTGATGTGTTTACCACATTTGTTTACAATATCACTGACCACTTGGTCAACGAAGAATTAGACTTGAAAGAACAATCGTCATTTGATGAACAAAGAAATAAGATTGTGCATTATAATCACATCATATTCGCAAAAATAGTTAGATGAAGAACTATATAGTAAATATGTACATAACGGTAATGTCTCGAAGATCATTATCTCTTGTGTTTCAAAAGACTTATTCTAATTTAAGACCAGCTACGCACCTGTTCTCCCCCTCACAATCATTGTATATGAGTTCGATGATGAAGCATGCATCGTCACCCGTTGCAACGAAAAGCCTGGTCGTGATCCATGGGGAGATATTTTGAGAATTTTTGTATTCGTCATTTCAATGCAAACAGAGCACAACAACTAAGCAACGATTCAACGAGTAAATGTGTTGTACGTGGCCATTTGATCTTTGGAACAATTAAGATAACTAGAGGACAATGGGGATTATCAAACAGGATTCGAAAAGATCGAATACATATCGTCGAATTAAGAAAAGATAAAAGAAATGAAAATCCTAACAACCTGCTAGCTCTTTGGTACACACACCAATATGAAAAATAATAACATTTGATTCGCAAATTGTTCAAATTGCTCAAAACGAACAAGATGACCCAATTAGTCGTATACATGGTCAAATACGGCATTACTTGGTTACCAACAATAACCTAGTTCTTGTCTAGAGTTATCTCTCTTCTGGCGACCTAGTTACCTGAATACTAGATCGAGTTGACATATAAACTTGGTTAATAAGAATCAACTAGTTCTTAGTCTGGAGTCATTGCTCTTCCAAATAAGTCGCCAGTTCAGAAACAATGAAACTCAATATTTTTTTTTGCTACATGCATTGTATTGAATTCAATATTTGCCAGATTCGTGTAATAGTCATTGATGCGGATAATAAAAATAGAAAGCTAAACTTGATTGTATTTAGAAACAATTATGAATTGAATAGTTATGAATAAGAGGATTTTCGCGATTACATCATACTAATCTCACAATGAGATTAGATAAAGAACAATATATACATAGTATGTGTGTGTGTGTGTGTCTATATATATATATATAAGAATGGACACCTGGCCTCTTCAGCTGGAAAGGGTAGATTTTTGGTAAGCGCTTGAAGTTTCATCAATCTCTTGTTGTTGTGAAGATTTATTTCAATTTACGAACACCTCGGCACTTCTCCTCCATCTCACAACCTCTGCTATAAGGACTAGATGGCGGCGATAGACAACATGACTCCCTACAATGAATCGGTTCATCCTGCCTTACGACTGGATAACCAATGGACTTTGTACTCACTGTTTCGATGTAAACCGAGCACACAAAGACAGCAACGATGCAAAGTGTAAACTTGGTTAATAAGAATCACCTAGTTCTTTGTCTGGAGTCATTGCTTTACCAAATATGTCGCCAATTCAGAAACAACGAAACTCAATACTTTTTTGCTACACGCACTGTATTGAATTCAATATTTGCCAGATTCGTGTAATAGTCATTGCTACGGATAATAAAAAAAGAAAGTTGAACTTCATTGTATTTAGAAACAATTATGAATTGAATAGTTATGAATAAGAGGCTTTTTTCGCGATTACATCATAGTAATCTCACAATGAGATTAGATAAAGAACAATATATATATATATATAGTGTGTGTGTGTGTGTGTGTGTGTATATAATGGACACCCGGCATCTTCAGCTGAAAAGGGTAGATTTTTGGTACTCACTTGAAGCTTCATCAATCTCTTGTTGTTGTGAAGATTTATTTCAATTTACGAACACCTCGGCACTTCTCCTCCGTCTCACAACCTCTGCTATAAGGACTAGATGGCAGCGACAGGCAACGTGACTCCCTACAATGAATTGGCTCATCCTGCCTTACGACTGGATAACCAATGGACTTTGTACTCACTGTTTCGATGCAAACCGAGCACACCAAGACAACAACGATGCAAAGTGCAAACGTCTTGGACATGGCCATTTGTTCAGAACAAATTTTATATGGTTCAACTTGGTCTCTATAGAGACTTGTTAGATAATAAGGACTACGGGAGATCAGATGGGATTTGGAAGAGGTGATGATGTCATGGATTTGAGAAATTCCCTATTTAATGTGATGGCATTTGGCAATTTTAGGCAATATTTGTTGTAATTTTGTTTATTCATTGTTGGTTTAATGTCTTTGTGACATCTTGTTTTATAACTCAAGATTTCTATATATGGTTTTCAACAACACGACAGCTCTGGATTGAAGGGTGAAGCTAGAAATTCTTTTCGCCTTTGAACTCGGTTCTTAGTTTTGTAAAAAAGATAAAGTTGTCGAAATGTCTTTTTTTTTTTTTTTTTTTTTTTTTAATTTAACAAAATTTAAAACAAAAATGAACAAATGGGTATCCAAAGTGAAATTAAGGGATAGTAAGAAGATATTGAAGAAAGAATGTTTCCATGTCACTACATTAATCACCAACTTTCCATATCTTTTCAGCTGCAAACTTAAGGTCGTAGTAGACCAAAACATATCTTATGGTGTTTATCTTCTACCACATAATTTCATTACTTCGTAGCTCGATCATACAAAATATTTAAGCAAGTATTAGTGCAGCACAATTAAGGGTTAGGAAAATCCACTATATTCAATGGTTCCGCCGTTGCCACTGTCCTGTCCTTGCATTCTGATAAGAAAAATACACACATCAAAATACACACCATTAGGTGGATGAAACAAGGAACACGCAAATGGATAACATGTTTTAAGAAATGTCATGGATCCTCATTCGGACAATGTGGTATGTATAGGTATATTTTTCGCACTGTTTAGAAGTAGTGAACTTTATCAACAGTTACTCGTAAAATTTGAAAATCTCAAGTAGGGGAACCAGTTAAATTTTGACTTTCAGTTTAGAAGTGTGATTGTTCTGAAAGAAGAACATTGAACTAAACCTTACAAGTTTGTGTGTTTTTTTCCCTCGAAGTTCTACTAGTGTCACAAAGTTGTTTGGATAAGCAGCTAAACCGGTTAAGGTTAAGCTGTATGTAGCATATATATTGTTGCCCGATATCCGATTGATCATTTCAGCACTGTTAAAACCTTAAATGGCGACAAACTAATGAGGACACAAATTTGCTGTTTTTCCAAGATCGTGCAGATGACCACATATTTCCATTTTGCTAGTTTCATATGGAGAGATCTCTCTCCACTGATGTAGCAAAGTTACATGTTAAAAAAGCAATGTTAAGATTTTCTGTTTTGAACTGTTTGCAAGCTATTTTTGTGCTCATGTATAAACCAGTAAGCTTGTTATTGTAATAGACAAGTTCTGATGGTAGCTATTTTAGCATACATTTGTAGCTTTCACATATCTACTGGATACAAAGATCAATCCGTCCCATGAATTTCTGATAAGAGTATGTGTCCATGATCAGTTTTTACAAATTAGAGTGATGTGTTTACCGCATTTCTTTACAAAATCGCTGACTACTTGGTCAACGAAGAATTTGTCTTCAAAGAACTATCGTCATTTGATGAATGAAGAAATAAGATTGTGCGATATAATCACATCATATTTACAAAATAGTTAGATGAAGAACTATATAGTAAATATGTACATAATGGTAATGTCTTAAAGATCATTATCTCTTGTGTTTCAGAAGACTTATTCTAATTTATGACTAGCTACGCACTTGTTCTCCCCTTCACAATTATTGTATATGAGTTCGGTGATGAAGCATTCATCGTCACCCTTTGCAGCGAAAAGCCTGGTCGTGATCCATGGGCAAATATTTTGAGACTTTTTGTATTCGTTGTTTCAATGCAAACAGAGTGCAACAATTGAGCAACGACGCACGGGTTAATGTGTTAGACGTGGCCATTTGATCTTTGGAACAAATAAGATAACTAGAGGACAATGGGGATTACTAAACAGGATTCGATGAGATGGAATACATATCATAGAATTAAGAAATGATAAAAGAAATGAAAATCCTAGCAACCTGCCAGCTCTTTGGTACACACACCAATCTGAAAAATAATAACATTTGATTCGCAAATTGTTCAAATTGCTCAAAACGAACAAGATGACCCAATTAGTCGTATACATGGTCAAATGTGGCATTACTTGGTTACCAACAATAACCACGTTTTGGTCTAGAGTTATCTCTCTTTTGGCGACCTAGTTACCTGAATACTAGATCGAGTTGACATATAAACTTGGTTAATAAGAATCAACTAGTTCTTTGTCTGGAGTCGTTGCTTTTCCAAATATGTCGCCAGTTCAGAAACAACGAAACTCAATACTTTTTTGCTACATGCGCTGTATTGAATTCAATATTTGCCAATTTCATGTAGGGGTGGGCATAAAAACCGCAAAACCGCATCGAACCGTAAGAAAAAAAACCGAAAAAAACCGTGTTGACCGGAAAAGTCAACTTTGAGTGAAAAACCGAACCGAACCGTTCAAATCGATTCCGGTTCCGGTTTCGAATGACCAAGAACCGGCCGAACCGAACCGAACCGTTTTATTAATAATAAATAAATAAATTATATATACACACACATGTCATGGTATAATAGGTTGAAAAATAGGTTGAAAAATTGTGTACAGGAGCTGCTGCTTCTTGCTTGCTCTTTGAAGTCCGAAAACTTGCAATTTGTTTCATCATTTTTTTGTTTGTTGACTGATTGACCAGTGCATATGTATTTTAGTTGTCTCTTTTTGTTGACTTGGTGCCACTACCAAAGACATTTGCATTAAAAAAGATGTGTTGTATGCAACTTTATGTAATCAGTTTTAGAAGATGTATTTGAATGCATAATGATTTGGTGTTCAAATAATTTATTATTAGGAACCGTAAACCGGCAAAAACCGAATCGGAACCGGTGTAGACCGAACCGTAAGGTTCTAGTCATAAATTTAAGTGGAACCGCACCGAATCGAACCGTTAATATATTTCGGTTCCGGTTCCAATTTAGGGGTGGAACCGCATCGAACCGCACCGTGCCCACCCCTAATTTCATGTAATAGTCATTGATGTGGATAATAAAGAAAGAAAGCTGAACTTCTTTGTATTTAGAAACAATTATGAATTGAATAGTTATGAATAAGAGGCTTTTTCGCGATTACATCATACTAATCTCACAATGAGATTAGATAAAGAACAATATATATATATAGTGTGTGTGTGTCTATATATATATATAAAATAATGGATACCCGGCATCTTCAGCTGAAAAGGGTAGATTTTTGGTACTCACTTGAAGCTTCATCAATCTCTTGTTGTTGTGAAGATTTATTTCAATTTACGAACACCTCGGCACTTCTCCTCTGTCTCACAACCTCTGCTATAAGGACTAGATGGTGGCGGCAGGCAACGTGACTCCCTACAATGAACAGGCTTATCCTGCCTTACGGCTGGATAACCAATGGACTTTGTACTCACTGTTTCGATGCAAACTGAGCACACCAAGACAGCAACGATGCAAAGTGTAAACGTCTTGGACATGGCCATTTCTTCAGAACAAATTTTAAATGGTTCAACTTGGTCTCTATAGAGATTAGTTAGATAATGAAGACTGTGGGAGATCAGATATGATTTGGAAGAGGTGATGATGTCATGGATTTGAGAAATTCCCTATTTATTGTGATGGCATTTGGCAATTTTAGGCAATATTTGTTGTAATTTTGTTTATTCATTGTTGGTTTAATGTCATTGTGACAACTTGTTTTATAACTCAAAATTTCTATATATGGTTTTCAACAACACAACAGCTCCGGATTGAAGGGTGAAGCTAGAAATTTGTTTCGCCTTTGAACCGGGTTCTTCGTTTTGTAAAAAAGATACAGTTGTCGAATGCTTTTTATTTATTTAAGAAATTTAAAACAAAAATGAACAAATGGGTGTCCAAAGTTAAATTAAGGGATAGCAAGAAGATATTGAAGAAACAAAGTTTCCATGTCACTACATTGATTACCAACTTTTCATATCTTTGCAGTTGCAAACTTAAGGTCATAGTAGACCAGAACATATCTTATGATGTTTATCTTCTACCACATAATTTCAATGCTTCGTAGCTTGATCATACAAAATATTTAAGCAAGTATTAGTGAAGCACAATTAAGGGTTAGGAAAATCCACTATGTTCAATGCCTCCTCCGTTGCCAATGTCCTTCCATTTCTGATAAGAAAAATACACACATCCAAAACACACACCATTAGGTGGATGAAACAAGGAACCCGCAAATTGGTAACATGTTTTAAGGAATGTCATGGATCCTCATTCAGACAATGTGGTATATATGGGTATATTTGTCGCACAATTTAAAAGTATTGAACTCAATCAACAGTTACTCATAAAATTTGAAAATCTCATGTATAGGAACTAGTTAAAATTTGACTTTCAACTTAGAAGTATGATTGTTCTGAAACAAGAACATTGAACTAAACCTTACAGTTTGTATGTTTTTTCCCTCAAAGTTCTACTAGTGTCACAAATTTGTTTGGATAAGCAGCTAAACTGGTTAAGGTGAAGCTGCACGTAGCATATATATTGTTGCCCGATATCCAGTTGATCATTTCAGCACTGTTAAAACCTTAAATGGTGACAAACTAACGAGGACACAAATTTGTTGGCCTTCCAAGATTGTAGTAGATGACCACCTATTTCCATTCTGCTAGTTTCATTTGTAGAAATCTGTCTCCACTGATGTAGCAAAGTTACATGTTAAAAAGGCAATGTTAAGATTTTCTATTTTGAATTGTTTGCAACATATTTATGTGCTCATGTATAAACCAGTTATCCTGTTATTGTAATAGACATGCTCTGACAGTAGCTATTTTAGCGTACATTTGTAGCTTTCACATATCTACTGGTTACAAAGATCAATCTGTCCCATGAATTTCTGATAAGAGTATGTGTCCATGATCATTTTTTACAAATTAGAGTGATGTGTTTAACGCATTTCTTTACAAAATCGCTGACCACTTGGTCAACGAAGAATTAGTCTTCCAAGAACTATCATCATTTGATGAATGAAGAAATAAGATTGTGCATTATAATCACATCATATTTACAAAATAGTTAGATGAAGAACTATATAGTGAAAATGTACATAATGTTAATGTCTTGAAGATCATTATCTCTTGTGTTTCGGAAGACTTATTCTAATTTAAGACCAGCTACGTACCTGTTCTCCCCCTCACAATCATTGTATATGAGTTCGATGATGAAGCATGCATCGTCACCCCTTGCAACGAAAAGCCTGGTCGTGATCCATGGGCAGATATTTTGAGAATTTTTGTATTCGTCGTTTTAATGCAAACAGAGCACAACAATTGAGCAACGACGCAAAGGGTAAATGTGTTGGACATGGCCATTTGAACTTTGGAACAGTTAAGATAACTAGAGGACAATGGGGATCATCAAACAGGATTCGAAGATATTGAATACATCATTGGATTAAGAAATGATAAATGAAATGAAAATCCTAACAACCTGCTAGCTCTTTGGTGCACACACCAATATGAAAAATAATAACATTTGATTTGCAAATTGTTCAAATTGCTCAAAACGAACAAGATGACCCAATTAGTCGTATACATGGTCAAATACGGCATTACTTGGTTACCAACAATAACCTAGTTCTTGTCTAGAGTTATCTCTCTTCTGGCGACCTAGTTACCTGAATACTAGATCGAGTTGACATATAAACTTGGTTAATAAGAATCAACTAGTTCTTAGTCTGGAGTCATTGCTCTTCCAAATAAGTCGCCAGTTCAGAAACAATGAAACTCAATATTTTTTTTTGCTACATGCATTGTATTGAATTCAATATTTGCCAGATTCGTGTAATAGTCATTGATGCGGATAATAAAAATAGAAAGCTAAACTTGATTGTATTTAGAAACAATTATGAATTGAATAGTTATGAATAAGAGGATTTTCGCGATTACATCATACTAATCTCACAATGAGATTAGATAAAGAACAATATATACATAGTATGTGTGTGTGTGTGTGTGTCTATATATATATATATATAAATAAGAATGGACACCTGGCCTCTTCAGCTGGAAAGGGTAGATTTTTGGTAAGCGCTTGAAGTTTCATCAATCTCTTGTTGTTGTGAAGATTTATTTCAATTTACGAACACCTCGGCACTTCTCCTCCATCTCACAACCTCTGCTATAAGGACTAGATGGCGGCGATAGGCAACGTGACTCCCTACAATGAATCGGCTCATCCTGCCTTACGACTGGATAACCAATGGACTTTGTACTCACTGTTTCGATGTAAACCGAGCACACAAAGACAGCAACGATGCAAAGTGTAAACTTGGTTAATAAGAATCAACTAGTTCTTTGTCTGGAGTCATTGCTTTACCAAATATGTCGCCAGTTCAGAAACAACGAAACTCAATACTTTTTTGCTACATGCACTGTATTGAATTCAATATTTGCCAGATTCGTGTAATAGTCATTGCTGCTGATAATAAAAAAAAGAAAGCTGAACTTCATTGTATTTAGAAACAATTATGAATTGAATAGTTATGAATAAGAGGCTTTTTCGCGATTACATCATACTAATCTCACAATGAGATTAGATAAAGAACAATATATATATATATAGTGTGTGTGTGTGTATATATATATAAAATAATGGACACCCGGCATCTTCAGCTGAAAAGGGTAGATTTTTGGTACTCACTTGAAGCTTCATCAATCTCTTGTTGTTGTGAAGATTTATTTCAATTTACGAACACCTCGGCACTTCTCCTCCGTCTCACAACCTCTGCTATGAGGACTAGATGGCAGCGACAGGCAACGTGACTCCCTACAATGAATTGGCTCATCCTGCCTTACGACTGGATAACCAATGCACTTTGTACTCACTGTTTCGATGCAAACCGAGCACACCAAGACAACAACGATATAAAGTGTAAACGTCTTGGACATGGCCATTTGTTCAGAACAAATTTTAAATGGTTCAACTTGGTCTCTATAGAGACTTGTTAGATAATAAGGACTACGGGAGATCAGATGGGATTTGGAAGAGGTGATGATGTCATGGATTTGAGAAATTCCCTATTTAATGTGATGGCATCTGGCAATTTTAGGCAATATTTGTTGTAATTTTGTTTATTCATTGTTGGTTTAATGTCTTTGTGACATCTTGTTTTATAACTCAAGATTTCTATATATGGTTTTCAACAACACGACAGCTCTAGATTGAAGGGTGAAGCTAGAAATTCTTTTCGCCTTTGAACTCGGTTCTTAGTTTTGTAAAAAAGATAAAGTTGTCGAAATGTCTTTTTTTTTTTTTTTTTTTTTTTAATTTAACAAAATTTAAAACAAAAATGAACAAATGGGTATCCAAAGTGAAATTAAGGGATAGTAAGAAGATATTGAAGAAAGAATGTTTCCATGTCACTACATTAATCACCAACTTTCCATATCTTTTCAGCTGCAAACTTAAGGTCGTAGTAGACCAAAACATATCTTATGGTGTTTATCTTCTACCACATAATTTCATTACTTCGTAGCTCGATCATACAAAATATTTAAGCAAGTATTAGTGGAGCACAATTAAGGGTTAGGAAAATCCACTATATTTAATGGTTCCGCCGTTGCCACTGTCCTTGCATTCTGATAAGAAAAATACACACATCAAAATACACACCATTAGGTGGATGAAACAAGGAACACGCAAATGGATAACATGTTTTAAGAAATGTCATGGATCCTCATTCGGACAATGTGGTATGTATAGGTATATTTTTCGCACTGTTTAGAAGTAGTGAACTTTATCAACAGTTACTCGTAAAATTTGAAAATCTCAAGTAGGGGAACCAGTTAAATTTTGACTTTCAGTTTAGAAGTGTGATTGTTCTGAAAGAAGAACATTGAACTAAACCTTACAAGTTTGTGTGTTTTTTTCCCTCGAAGTTCTACTAGTGTCACAAAGTTGTTTGGATAAGCAGCTAAACCGGTTAAGGTTAAGCTGTATGTAGCATATATATTGTTGCCCGATATCCGATTGATCATTTCAGCACTGTTAAAACCTTAAATGGCGACAAACTAATGAGGACACAAATTTGCTGTTTTTCCAAGATCGTGCAGATGACCACATATTTCCATTTTGCTAGTTTCATATGGAGAGATCTCTCTCCACTGATGTAGCAAAGTTACATGTTAAAAAAGCAATGTTAAGATTTTCTGTTTTGAACTGTTTGCAAGCTATTTTTGTGCTCATGTATAAACCAGTAAGCTTGTTATTGTAATAGACAAGTTCTGATGGTAGCTATTTTAGCGTACATTTGTAGCTTTCACATATCTACTGGATACAAAGAGCAATCCGTCCCATGAATTTCTGATAAGAGTATGTGTCCATGATCAGTTTTTACAAATTAGAGTGATGTGTTTACCGCATTTCTTTACAAAATCGCTGACTACTTGGTCAACGAAGAATTTGTCTTCAAAGAACTATCGTCATTTGATGAATGAAGAAATAAGATTGTGCGTTATAATCACATCATATTTACAAAATAGTTAGATGAAGAACTATATAGTAAATATGTACATAATGGTAATGTCTTAAAGATCATTATCTCTTGTGTTTCAGAAGACTTATTCTAATTTATGACTAGCTACGCACTTGTTCTCCCCTTCACAATTATTGTATATGAGTTCGGTGATGAAGCATTCATCGTCACCCTTTGCAGCGAAAAGCCTGGTCGTGATCCATGGGCAAATATTTTGAGACTTTTTGTATTCGTTGTTTCAACGCAAACAAGCGCAACAATTGAGCAACGACGCACGGGTTAATGTGTTGGACGTGGCCATTTGATCTTTGGAACAAATAAGATAACTAGAGGACAATGGGGATTACCAAACAGGATTCGATGAGATGGAATACATATCATCGAATAAAGAAATGATAAAAGAAATGAAAATCCTAGCAACCTGCCAGCTCTTTGGTAGACACACCAATCTGAAAAATAATAACATTTGATTCGCAAATTGTTCAAATTGCTCAAAACGAACAAGATGACCCAATTAGCCGTATACATGGTCAAATGTGGCATTACTTGGTTACCAACAATAACCACGTTTTGGTCTAGAGTTATCTCTTTTTTGGCGACCTAGTTACCTGAATACTAGATCGAGTTGACATATAAACTTGGTTAATAAGAATCAACTAGTTCTTTGTCTAGAGTAATTGCTTTTCCAAATATGTTGCCAGGTCAGAAACAACGAAACTCAATACTTTGTTGCTACATGCGCTGTATTGAATTCAATATTTGCCAATTTCGTGTAATAGTCATTGATGTGGATAATAAAGAAAGAAAGCTGAACTTCATTGTATTTAGAAACAATTATGAATTGAATAGTTATGAATAAGAGGTTTTTTCGCGATTACATCATACTAATCTCACAATGAGATTAGATAAAGAACAATATATATATATATATATATAGTGTGTGTGTGTATATATATATATATATATATATATATATATATATATATATATATAAAATAATGGACACCCGGCATCTTCAGCTGAAAAGGGTAGATTTTTGGTACTCACTTGAAGCTTCATCAATCTCTTGTTGTTGTGAAGATTTATTTCAATTTACGAACACCTCGGCACTTCTCCTCTGTCTCACAACCTCTGCTATAAGGACTAGATGGTGGCGGCAGGCAACGTGACTCCCTACAATGAACAGGCTTATCCTGCCTTACGGCTGGATAACCAATGGACTTTGTACTCACTGTTTCGATGCAAACTGAGCACACCAAGACAGCAACGATGCAAAGTGTAAACGTCTTGGACATGGCCATTTCTTCAGAACAAATTTTAAATGGTTCAACTTGGTCTCTATAGAGATTAGTTAGATAATGAAGACTGTGGGAGATCAGATATGATTTGGAAGAGGTGATGATGTCATGGATTTGAGAAATTCCCTATTTATTGTGATGGCATTTGGCAATTTTAGGCAATATTTGTTGTAATTTTGTTTATTCATTGTTGGTTTAATGTCATTGTGACAACTTGTTTTATAACTCAAAATTTCTATATATGGTTTTCAACAACACAACAGCTCCGGATTGAAGGGTGAAGCTAGAAATTTGTTTCGCATTTGAACCGGGTTCTTCGTTTTGTAAAAAAGATACAGTTGTCGAATGCTTTTTATTTATTTAAGAAATTTAAAACAAAAATGAACAAATGGGTGTCCAAAGTTAAATTAAGGGATAGCAAGAAGATATTGAAGAAACAAAGTTTCCATGTCACTACATTGATTACCAACTTTTCATATCTTTGCAGTTGCAAACTTAAGGTCATAGTAGACCAGAACATATCTTATGATGTTTATCTTCTACCACATAATTTCAATGCTTCGTAGCTTGATCATACAAAATATTTAAGCAAGTATTAGTGAAGCACAATTAAGGGTTAGGAAAATCCACTATGTTCAATGCCTCCTCCGTTGCCAATGTCCTTCCATTTCTGATAAGAAAAATACACACATCCAAAACACACACCATTAGGTGGATGAAACAAGGAACCCGCAAATTGGTAACATGTTTTAAGGAATGTCATGGATCCTCATTCAGACAATGTGGTATATATGGGTATATTTGTCGCACAATTTAAAAGTATTGAACTCAATCAACAGTTACTCATAAAATTTGAAAATCTCATGTATAGGAACTAGTTAAAATTTGACTTTCAACTTAGAAGTATGATTGTTCTGAAACAAGAACATTGAACTAAACCTTACAGTTTGTATGTTTTTTCCCTCAAAGTTCTACTAGTGTCACAAATTTGTTTGGATAAGCAGCTAAACTGGTTAAGGTGAAGCTGCACGTAGCATATATATTGTTGCCCGATATCCAGTTGATCATTTCAGCACTGTTAAAACCTTAAATGGTGACAAACTAACGAGGACACAAATTTGTTGGCCTTCCAAGATTGTAGTAGATGACCACCTATTTCCATTCTGCTAGTTTCATTTGTAGAAATCTGTCTCCACTGATGTAGCAAAGTTACATGTTAAAAAGGCAATGTTAAGATTTTCTATTTTGAATTGTTTGCAACATATTTATGTGTTCATGTATAAACCAGTTATCCTGTTATTGTAATAGACATGCTCTGATAGTAGCTATTTTAGCGTACATTTGTAGCTTTCACATATCTACTGGTTACAAAGATCAATCTGTCCCATGAATTTCTGATAAGAGTATGTGTCCATGATCATTTTTTACAAATTAGAGTGATGTGTTTAACGCATTTCTTTACAAAATCGCTGACCACTTGGTCAACGAAGAATTAGTCTTCCAAGAACTATCATCATTTGATGAATGAAGAAATAAGATTGTGCATTATAATCACATCATATTTACAAAATAGTTAGATGAAGAACTATATAGTGAAAATGTACATAATGTTAATGTCTTGAAGATCATTATCTCTTGTGTTTCGGAAGACTTATTCTAATTTAAGACCAGCTACGTACCTGTTCTCCCCCTCACAATCATTGTATATGAGTTCGATGATGAAGCATGCATCGTCACCCCTTGCAACGAAAAGCCTGGTCGTGATCCATGGGCAGATATTTTGAGAATTTTTGTATTCGTCGTTTTAATGCAAACAGAGCACAACAATTGAGCAACGACGCAAAGGGTAAATGTGTTGGACATGGCCATTTGAACTTTGGAACAGTTAAGATAACTAGAGGACAATGGGGATTATCAAACAGGATTCGAAGATATTGAATACATCATTGGATTAAGAAATGATAAATGAAATGAAAATCCTAACAACCTGCTAGCTCTTTGGTGCACACACCAATATGAAAAATAATAACATTTGATTTGCAAATTGTTCAAATTGCTCAAAACGAACAAGATGACCCAATTACTCGTATACATGGTCAAATATGGCATTACCTGGTTACCAACAATCATCTAGTTCTTGTCTAGAGTTATCTCTCTTTGGGCTTTGGCGACCTAGTTACCTGAATATGAGATCGAATTGACATATAAACTTGGTTAATAAGAATCAACTAGTTCTTAGCCTAGAGTTAGAAACAACGAAACTTAATAGTTTTTCGCTACACGCATTGTATTGAATTCAATATTTGCCAGATTCGTGTAACAGTCAGTGATGCGGATAATAAAAGAAGGAAGCTGAACTTGATTGTATTTAGAAAGATTTTGGGACAGTAGTTGCTGGATCTGAGGAGGTGGAGCTTGCAATCGTACAAGTTCTTGAAAAGATTGAACGCTTCATACTGCGGGTAATTTATATTTACTACTTAATTTCAGTATGAATGAAATAAATCATTGAATAATTGTACGTACTTGCAAAAATTTTGGTCCTTTTTTATGTAATAAATTGGAACTATACATAGGTATCTGAGTTTCTGGAATCAGGGAAGACGACTTTTTAGAATATTAGCAATGAGTTTGAAGAGCGCATGATTCTGTGAGTTGCAAAAACTAACTTTATTTTCTGTTGAATTTGTAATATATGTTTGGGATTTTGGACGATTGAAATTTTTGGTACAACTACACTTACAGGTGCACAAGGAACAAATTGAGAAATGGTAGGAAGAAAGAATACGCATTTGAAATCATATTTCATAAAATAGATCGATGGAATGATTTAAAAGTACTGTTTAGCAGAAAACATATTTTATAAGATAGTCTGCTAACTTGTGGGATTTCTGGGTAAACTTCAATGAGCCATAGCTTGCTCAAATCTCAACCAAATTCGACAATCCTTATGTCATAATGGAGCTAGAGAAGAGGAGAACAATATCTACAGAAGAGGAGAACAGTCTTCTACCTGTTTGGAGTCCAAGAAATGGCCGGAGATGACCTGAAATTGGACGAAAAACTCGGCCCTCGTCGGATCATCTTATTTCCACGTTATGGGTTCGTTTTCGACGAAACGAAGCTCACAAATAAGTTAGTAGTAGTGAGTAAATGAATGTAAAGGTGGTTTGCTGCTTAACTCGCCAAAGTTCGAGGTGATGGTTGTGTTACGTTTTCACGGGAGAAAGGGAGAGAAAGAGAAACAAGAAAAGAGAGGACTGAGACCGAGTGAGGGAGAGAAAGAACCAGAAGAAGAGAGAAAGATGTGGGTCCCTCCACCATGCAACGTTACCTCGTGCATTACTTATCACATTTTCATGTTAACTTCCCCTAAGTTGTGTTAAGAAATTGGTCTTAAAAGAGGCTTATTACTTTCTTTTTCTCTGTTTCAGCCAATCTGCGCATACATGACGTTTTTGGTGATAATTCAATTTGTCGGAGAAGTTTTGATGCGAGGCCAATTGGAGAAGAAGCTAAGAGGAGGAAAATCTTTGTGTCCAAATTTCGTAATTTTTCATAGAGCCAAACATTCCAGTTTTGCAAATCAATCTCGCAGAAGTAACTTTCCCGTCAGAACTGCGCAGCTGTGGGAGAATGAAGATTTGGAGGCTTTTGCGATTTTTACTAGTGCCCTGCAATATATGCTTGGAAAGATGAGAGATCAAGCTACGTTTCCTATATTTTTACAGAATTTTCCAGCAGGGAAATCGACTCCAAATCTGGCGTGTAAATCAGATGCCATGTTTCCCAAGTCAAGAAGGATTCTTTCCTAGTTTGTGTCATTAATTAGTTCTTTAGGAGTTTGTTTTCTTTTAGGATAGTTTTTATCAGACTTTTGAGGGTTTCACTAGAATAAATAGAGGGCCTTAGGCTATCTAAAGGGAGGAAATACACAAAAGAGAGGATTATTCGAAAGTGAAGGAGAAAAGCTTAGCGTGCTCTTACCATTTTTTTTCCGGGTTTATTTCTTTTATGACTTCTTTTGTGATTTTTATTATGACTATGTGTAACTAAATTACTTTTCTAAGGTTTATGATGAAGCCATGACATGATTATTCCCGAAGTATTTTGTTGATTATTATTCGATTACATGCCATGTTTAGTTCTTAATTTTTGTGCTTAGTCTGATCTAGTTTCGAATGTTCTTGTGACTGGCCATCATTGTGAACTTGTTTCTAGATATTTAGATAAATCTGAGAGGATAACCAATATCAATTAGGTTTATTGGAACTAAGAATAAGAAGGGTGGACAAACTAGTGAGGATGACCAATATCAAACTAGTCCTACTTGGTTGACATTATTCTTCAGTGCTTAATGGGTTTTTATGTGTTTAACTGTATGCCTAACCAATAGGTATAGTTATCACATATAGACACACAAGTTGATACCTGACCAAGGATTAATTCATATATTAGAAAGAACAACCTTAAATATTGGCATGGTAATTGGATAGTAATCGGCTTGAAGAAAAGGGAATAGGATTGTTATTGGTGGATTCATGACCTTAGGCTTCCATCACATTAATTTCTTTTAAACTACATTCGTTGTGTGTTTTTGGTTATTCATATTCTTGGTTTAATTTTAAGCTGGAGTTTTAATTATTTTTCATAATCAATTAATCAATCATTTGTTTCGTAGTCAAGTTTCTCGTAATCAACTGGTTGAATTGGTGTTAAAAGAAATCCATGTGGGATCGACCTCGTATTTGCAAATATTTCTACAATTGATTCATGCGCTTGCGAGTTTAATTTGGTTTAAATTAATCTATTATTTATGTTAGTTTAAATACACATCATGTTTTTGGCGCTGTTACCAGGGATTGCCCCTTAATCCCAACTCAGCTTGTTGATTACACTTTACTTAATTGATTTTATTTTATTTTATTTTTACCTTTGTTTCTGTTCTTTATCTTGTTTTTATTTTCGTATTAAAAAAAAAAAATTCGCTGATCGCATAAATCTTTAATTGTCAATTAGACTTTTCCTTGTTTGACTATTAGTGTTCGGTTATCATTGTTTCGTAGCTACCTTCTTCTTTTGGCTTTTAGTTTTCCTATACCACTCCGAGTCTTCTAGTCTTCCAATTGGAATTTTGTTTCTACCATTAACCAACATCGGTTTCTTACTAGCTTGGCCAAGTCTTTTCATTCTCCTTTAGCTAGTTGGAGTCAGTTTGTTTGTGGTGTAATCCGTGGGTTATTAGGAATTGGACTTCTCTGGTTCGCTTTTTCTTTGTGTTCATTCAAATTAATCGCTGTTTGTATTAATCATCATCAGTTCTACTGCAGCGCATTCGCAAGCATATTACTGAAATTATTCTTTGGTTCCTTGCTGGTGAATGATTGATACTCGTTCCTCAGAAAGTCAGCTTGTGGAATTCGAACCAGAAATTGAACAAAAGCTCAAGCAAATTCACAAAGAACAAGGGGAACAAAGAGAAGAGAAGGCTAAGGAGAAGAGCAAACAGGAAGAGATGGCTGCGAACGGCAATAACGATGGTGCACCTCGAACCATTCAAGATTTCTCTATGCCGCAATTTTCTTCTCGACAATCATGCATAATTTATCCTCAACTTGATGCTACTTCTTCTTATGAGATCAAAGATTATGTTATTAACTTGTTGCCCAAGTTTTCTGGTGATGAGAATCAAGATGCTAGTGAACATGTAGATAACTTTCTGGATATTTGTGGGACACAGAACATTAAAGGCGTCTCTGATGAGTTCATTCACCTAAAGCTTTTCCCCTTCTCTCTCACGGGTGATGCTAGAACCTGGTTCAAGACTTTGCCAGCGAGATCAATTACCTCTTGGACTCAACTTTCTAGTAAGTTCATTCAAAAATTTTACACTCAATCTAGAACTCAGAGGTTGAGGGATCACATATTTCACTTTAGGCAGAACAAGGGAGAACCACTTTTTCAAGCATGGCAGAGATTTAAAGCTTTGATAATTAGTTGTCCACACCATCAGTTTTTACCATGGCAACTAATTTTATACTTTTACCAACACTTGAGTGATGAATGTCGTCATAGATTGGATGCCACAGCTGATGGTAATATATTGGGTAAAGAACCAGAGCAAGTTACTACTATCATTGAGAATGTTGTTGCAAATTCATCACAATGGGATAGTAGAGAGTTAAATCGGAATTCTGCATATGAAGTAAGTTCATCTAATGAGGTGGTTGCATTGTCAAGGAAATTAGATGCTGTGGTGACTATGTTATCCAAGAATGCAGAACCGTGTGGGATTTGTGCCGCTCAGACCCATCCTACTCATCTTTGTCCTCATAGTGGTACTTGTCCAGAAGTTGCAAAGGCTCCGTCAAAGAAACTATCCATTCTCAAATACTTATAATCCAGGATGGAGAGAGCATCCTAATTTAGCTTGGAAGAATAATTTTAACCAAGGATCCAAGCCATGGCAACAAGGAGCAACGCTTATAGAACCCAAGAAACTTTCTTGGGAAGAAGCTATTGCTCAGATGGTTCAAGCTAATACGCAATATTAACAAACCACCTCTCAAGTTTTGCAAGCTCTCCAACAAGGGCTGCAAGTATATAGTCAAGCCATCGGCAAATTGGAAGCACAAGTCAGTCAAATCACTACAGCAATGAGTGAAAGAGAACCGGGGCTTTTTCCAAGTCAACCCGAAGCTAATCCACGAGGCAAGGATCAAGTTAATGCCATTATAACATTGAGGAGTGGTAAACCTTATGATATAAGGGAAGAAAGTGCAGAACCAAAGGACCAAGAAGAGAATGACAAAGAAGCAGCTCCACTACCTTCTTCACCACTCGCTGCACCTACTCATGCTCCAAAGTTGAAGAATTATGATCCTCCGATGTCTTTCCCGCAGTGATTTCAGAGGCAGAGAAATGACAAGCATATGTTAGATATATTGGAGCAATTTAAAAAGGTTTAAATCAACATTCCATTACTCAATGCTATAGCGCAAATTCCATCGTACGCAAAATTTTTGAAGGTCTCTGCACAAACATGAGGAATTTTACAGACCATGAGAAGATTGAGCTTACAAATTGTTGCAGTGAGGTTTTGATCACAAAGATGCCTCCAAAATTACAAGATCTAGGGAGTTTCACTATCCCATGTGTTTTTGGTGATTTTAAATTTAATAAAGCTTTCGTAGACCTTGGTTCCAGTGTTAATCTCATGCCATTTTCTATTTATGAACAGCTAGGTATTGGAGAGCTAGGAAGAACATCCATCTCTTTGCAATTGGCTGATCAATCAGTGACTTATCCCAAAGGCCTTGTTGAGGACGTTTTGATCAAAGTAGACAAATTCATATTGCCAGCAGATTTCCTTGTGCTTGACATGAAGGAAGACCAAAACATTCCTATTTTACTTGGTCGTCCTTTCCTTGCAACCGCTGGAGCTTTAATTGATGTCAAAGCAGGCACACTCAAGCTGCAAGTTCAAGAAGAATCCATAGAATTCAAGATGTTTGAAGCACTTAAGTTACCAGCCGAAATAGAAGAGTGCAGCAGCATCGAGCTGATCGCTCCCATTGACAATGCCAACTTCTTGGAGAATGTCTTGGCAGATTTATTGAAGACATGTATTGAATATCCAGAGTTAAATATTGAAGGAGAGGCATCCATGGACATAATTGCAGCCCTAAATTCGTTCCCCATTCATACACCAAAATGGCAGCAAGCATGGGAGCCTCTAGGACCAGCGTTACCACATATATTGCCATCCATTGAGCAATCTCCTGAATTGGAACTCAAGTTGCTACCTGAGCACTTAAAGTACGTTTTTCTTGGTGAATCCAAGACACTTCCAGTGATCATTGCAGCTGACCTAAGTAATTACGAAGAAGAGCAGCTGTTACATGTGCTAAAAGAGTATAAAACGGTTTTGGGAACGACTATTGCGGATATCAAAGGCATAAGCCCAACCATGTGTATGCACCGAATATTTTTGGAGGAGAATTCCAAGCCAACCATAGAAGCACAGCGAAGATTAAATCCCAACATGAAGGAGGTTGTGCGTAAAGAAATTTTGAAGCTCTTAGACGTTGGTGTGATCTACCCAATTTCGAATAGCAAGTGGATTAGTCCAATTCAAGTAGTTCCAAAGAAAATTGGAATCACCGTGGTCAAGAATGAAGACAATGAATTGGTACCAATGAGGTAGACAACTGGATGGAGAGTGTGCACTGACTATCGCAAATTGAACTCTTCTACTCGCAAGGATCACGTCCTTCACCTTTTATTGATCAAATGCTTGAAAGGTTAACATGTCACTCACATTATTGTTTTCTTGATGGTTACTCAGGTTATAATCAAATTGCAATTGCTCCAGAGGACCAAGAGAAGACAACTTTCACATGCTCCTATGGAACCTTTGCATATAGACACATGCCATTCGGTTTATGCATTGCTCCAGCCACATTCCAACGGTGCATGATAAGTATTTTTTTTTTTTATATGGTTGAAAGAATTATTGAAGTCTTTATGGATGATTTCTCTGTTTATGGTTCTTCTTTTGATCATTGTTTGGCGAATTTGAAATTGGTGTTGGAAAGGTGTAAGGAAACTAACCTTGTTTTGAATTGGGAGAAATGTCAGTTTATGGTTAAACAGGGAATTGTGTTAGGCCACTTAATATCGACCAAGAGAATTGAAGTTGACAAGGCAAAGATCGATTTGATAGCTAAATTACCGCCCTCTACATCTGTGAAGGGAGTGAGGTCTCTCCTTGGACATGCCCGATTTTATTGACGCTTCATCAAAGACTTTTCCAAGATTAGTCATCCGTTGTGCAATCTTCTTGCCAAAGATACTCCATTTGATTTTAATATTGATTTTTTACATGCTTTTAATTTTTTGAAACAACTTCTCACTTCTGCACCTATTATCACAGCTCTGAATTGGAGCTTGCCTTTTGAACTAATGTGTGATGCTAGTGATTATGCAGCGGGTGCTGTTTTAGGACAAAGAAAATAGAAGCTTCCTCATGTCATCTACTACGCAAGTCGAACTTTGAATGATGCGCAATTGAACTACACCACCACAAAGAAAAAGATGCTCGTTGTAGTCTTTGCTTTGGAGAAGTTTCGATCGTATCTCATTGGCTCAAAAGTGATTGTATACATTGATCATGGAGCACTCAAGTACCTATTGGCGAAAAAAGATGCAAAACCTCGACTTATCCGGTGGGTGTTGCTCCTGCAAGAATTTGATTTGGACATTTGAGACAAGAAATGAGCTGAGAATGTAGTAGCACATCACTTATCTCACCTTCCACATGTCCAAGATGAAGAAGAGGACGTGCTGCCCTTAAATGACAATTTTCCAGATGAACAACTTTATGCCATCAAGGATGTTGTCCCTTGGTATGCAGACATCGCCAATTATCTTGTTCGTGGAGTCCTACCCCCTGATGTGAGCACTCAACAAAGAAAGAAGTTTCTCTCTACAGTGAAGTTTTATTTCTGGGACGATCCATATCTCTACAAATATTGCTCAGATCAAGTGATACGACGCTGCGTGCCTGCTCTGGAATAAGAAAGCATTCTGAAATTTTGCCATAGTTACACATGTGGAGGACACTTTGGGCCAAGTAAGACAGCTACTAAGGTTCTACAAAGTGGATTTTTCTGGCCTACACTCTTCAAGGATGCATATTTGTTTTGCTTTACATGTGATCGGTGTCAACGGTTAGGCAACATATCAAAGAAAAATGAGATGCCGCATCAGAGTTTATTGGTTGTGGAGCTCTTTGACGTATGGGGAATCAATTTTATGGGTCCCTTTCCCTCTTCATTCAACAACCAATACATCCTTGTCGCTGTAGATTACGTATCCAAGTGGGTAGAAGCTATTGATGCCCCAACTAATGATCATAAAGTGGTGCTGCATTTTCTGCAAGGTACCATTTTTCCCAGGTTTGGCACACCTCGAGTGATTATTAGTGATGGCGGTCCACACTTTCACAACAAAGCCATTGCTACCCTTATGGTGAAATACAACATTAATCATCGTGTTGCTACTCCGTATCATCCACAAACAAGTGGGCAAGTTGGGATTTCAAATTGAGAGATCAAGAAGATTTTAGAAACAACGATAAATGCATCGCGCAAAGACTAGTCTCTCAAGCTTAATGATGCCTTAAGGGCGTATAGGACAGCGTATAAAACACCTATTGGAATGTTTCCTTTCCATTTGGTGTATGACAAGGCTTGTCATCTTCCTGTCGAATTGGAGCATAGATCTTATTGGGCTATCAAGAGGTTGAACTTTGATTACCAAGCTATAGGAGAGAAGAGAAAGCTTCAGTTGAATGAGCTTGAAGAATGGCAAACGAGGCTTACGAAAATGCCAAAATCTACAAGGAACGCACCAAAAAGTTTCATGACAAAGCCATTGTTCGAAGGGAGTTTGTACTTGGTCAGAAAGTCTTGCTCTACAACTCTAGACTTCGTCTTTTTCTAGGAAAACTGCATTCTAAGTGGATTGGTCCCTTTGAAGTCAATCAAGTTATGCCTCATGGTGCCATTGAAATAAAGAATTTGCAAAATGAAGAGTTGTTCAAGGTTAATGGGCACCGTCTCAAGCACTACTTGGATGCGACTTTATCAGAAATCAAAGAAGTTGCGTACTTTGTGGACCCATCATCTGTCACTCCTTAGACATCCGACATAGTCTAGCTCATGACTATAAAGAAGCGTTTCTTGGGAGGCAACCCAAGCTTTCTAAACTTTTCTTTTATTTTTGTAATTTTTCATTTTAGTTTATTTTTGTTGGAGTAAGTTTTAATTCCTTTCATGCTTGCAGGAATGGTGGTCTGCAATGAACCAGTTTGGGGGGAGTGCATTACAAAGCATGACGTCTCACGGTCAACATTGCTCATGCATGTTTCACTGAAAAATCCCGGGAAGTTTTCATACCCTACCTTTAAATGTGTTATTTGTTTTGTTTTCTTTGTTTTACACATTGAGGACAATGTCTGTTTCCAGTTTGGGAGAGGATGTCGATCTCTGTTTTTGTTTAGTGTTCAAGATGTCTATGTTTGCGTAAAACTGTATTAACTGGGAAAGAATTTGAACATTTTGTTTGCGTTGTGTTCTTCAATTTTTTGTCTTCTTTCCAGCCATATAAAGACTTTGAAAATCAGATTTTTCTGTCAAAAGTTATGATCAAATCTCTATCTGAAGGTCAAAATTGCCTATGGCATTATCATATTTGCACCGTGCTGTTTACAACCTCTGTTGGCATATGTTCTTTTCCTCTGTTTATTTGTTTTGCATTGTGTTTTTTATATTTAAGTTTTAATTCCATAAAAATAAAAAAATTGTCAAAAAAATAAAAAATAAAAAAGATTTTATTTTTCTTGAGTTGTTTTGTTAGACCTTCCATAAGTCAATGATAATAAGTTGCTTTCTTCTAGGTCACAAACTTATTTGAATTTGTTCATTTTATGTGAAAATTCAATTGTTTTATATGGTTAATCCGATTCTTACATGATCATTCTCAAATTTATTTTATACCAATAACCAATGTCAGTATGATTATCTCCTACTTAGAGAATTATATGTGGATTTTAAGTGAAAACTTATTGAACCCTTGTGAGATTTTGAGCCTCTTGTCTATTCTTTCTTGTGAGTTTCATGATAGCATTATCATTCGCTAGAACTTGCTTCAATATCTCTCAAGGCGAAATCCTAAGTCATGCAACACTAGGGAGATGATTTAGGCCATGTTTGGATTGTTTGAGCCTTTCTAACCAACCTTTTATGTTATATTATCCCTAGTTACCCTTTTGAAGCCAAACACTTAAGTCTTTTCTTTCATCACCCGCATTCATCCCTACCCATTTAGCCTATATTAGCCATTCCCTATAGCTTAAGGAATACCAAGGGGACGTCGATGAAAATAAGGTTGGGTTCTACAACAAAGATGTGGCGTTTACCGAGGTACCATGTGTAGTATTATCTTTATTTCCGAAAAGAAAGGAAAAAAAAGGAAGAAAAAAAGAGAAGAAAATAAAATAAAAATTGTCAAAGAAATGAGGAAATAAAAGTTTGAAATTGTTCCATCCTTACATCGTGAGTCCTGGATGCCAATAATAGAAGATCCAAGTTTCAATGAGGACTGACTGAAAGTATATTATGAAGATACTTTGGTATTTATTAAGCTTTAGTTTTTCCATATCCTTTCTTTGATAGCTCTTACCCTAGCCTATTGTTATAGCCCTTGTGAAGACCTTTGATCTTTGGTGTTGCATTGACTTACATTAGTGGAGAGTTGATATGAAGAGCAAGCTTATGGGGTTTTATACTGCTTATCATGATTTGAGTGAAACACTTTGCCCTTTAATGTGTGATTTCTTTGTGAGTGATATTCATGGTAGAGGATTTGAAGTGGAAGCTTTGGTTTGCATATACCTATCCGGGTTGAGTAAGTTGTATTGATATTGGCTATGTCACTCATTACACTTGAGAATGCTATGTAAGGCTTGGTTAATTTGATTTTGAAAAATGTTTAATTCTCTTAAGTTTGGTGACCGTCTCTAGATTGCTTTGAGCCAATCTGCTCATACAGGACGTTTTTGGTGATAATTCAATTTTCCAGAGGAGTTTTGATGCAAAGCCAATTGGAGAAGGAAGCTATGAGGAGGAAAATCTTTGTATCCAAATTTCATAATTTTTCATGAAGCCAAACATTCCAATTTTGCAAATCAATCTCTCAGAAGTAACTTTCCCGTTAGAACTGCGCAGCAGTGGGAGAATGAAGATTTGGAGGCTTTCCCGATTTTTACTAGTGGCGTGCAATATATTCTTGGAAAGATGAGAGATCAAGCTATGTCTCCCATATTTTTACAGAATTTTCTAGCAGGGAAATCGACTCCAAATCTGGCGTGTAAATCAGATGCCGTGTTTCCCAAGTCAAGAAGGATTCTTTCCTAGTTTGTGTCATTAATTATTTAGGAGTTTGTTTTCTTTTAGGATAGTTTTTATCAGACTTTTGAGGGTTTCACTAGAATAAATAGAGGGCCTTAGGCCATCTAAAGGGAGGAAATACACAAAAGAGAGGATTATTCAAAAGTGAAGGAGAAAAGCTAGTGTGCTCTTACCATTTTTTTTCCGGGTTTATTTCTTCTATGACTTCTTTTGTGATTTTTTTATTATGATTATGTGTAACTAAATTACTTTTCTAAGGTTTATGATGAAGCCATGACATGATTATTCCCGAAGTATTTTGTTGATTATTGTTTGATTACATGCCATGTTTAGTTCTTAATTTTTGTGCTTAATCTATTCTAGTTTCGAATGTTCTTGTGACTGGCCATCATTGTGAACTTGTTTCTAGATATTTAGATAAATCTGAGAGGATAACCAATATCAATTAGGTTTATTGGAATTAAGATTAAGAAGAGTATACAAACTAGTGAGGATAACCAATATCAAACTAGTCCTACTTGGTTGACATTATTCTTCAGTGCTTAATGGGTTTTTATGTGTTTAAGTGTATGCCTAACCAATAGGATATAGTTATCATGTATAGACACACGAGTTGATGCCTTACCAAGGATTAATTCATATATTAGAAAGAACAACCTTAAATATTGGCATGGTAATTGGATAGTAATCGGCTTGAAGAAAAGGGAATAAGATTGTTATTGGTGGACTCATGACCTTAGGCTTCCATCACATTAATTTCTTTTAAACTACATTTGTTTTGTGTTTTGGTTATTCATATTCTTGGTTTAATTTTAAGCTGAAGTTTTAATTATTTTTCATAATCAATTAATCGATCATTCGTTTCGTAGTTAAGTTTTACGTAATCAACTGGTTGAAGTGGTATTAAAAGCAATCCCTATCATCACAACTCACAAGACAAAAAGCAAGTTCACATCAAAGTGGGATGGACCTTACGTAATACAAGAGGTTTACACCAACGGCGCATACTTAATCATAGCGGAAGACGTCTTAAAGATTGGCCCCATCAATGGGAGATTCTTAAAGCGTTACTATCCCTAAACCAAACAAACAATGCTAATCGCCTGGATGAGGCTAAACTACACACGCAGCAATGCTCCTTGTTCTCACGAGCAAAGTGGGATGGACCTTACGTAATACAAGGGGTCTACACCAACGGCGCATACTTAATCATAGTGGAAGACGGCTTTAAGATTGGCCCCATCAATGGAAGATTCTTAAAGCGTTACTACCCCTAAACCAAACAAGCAATGCTCCTCGCCTGGATGAGTCTAAACTACACACGGCAACAATGCTCCTTGTTCTCACGAGCTTAAAAGGTGAGACACAATGCTCCTCGCCTACACGAGCCTAAACTACACACAGCAACAATGCTCCTTGTTTGCACGAGCTTAGAAGGCGACACTCAATGCTGCTTATTTTGCACAAGCTTAAAAGGCAACACTCAATGCTTCTCGCCTGCATAAGCCTAAACTGCACATGGCACAATACTTCTTGTTCGCACTTAAAAAGCGACACTCGATGCTCCTTGTTTGCACGAGCTTAAAAGGCAACACCCAATGCTCCTTGTTCGCACGAGCTTAAAGGCAACACTCAACGCTCTTGGCCCATAAGAGCATAAACTGTGTACGAAAAAATCACCATCAAAACCGTCAAAATTCATCACTCTTCTGAACTACGTCATGACTTGATCCTTCCTCAATCAAAGGTCCATAGGCAACTTGAAACTTCAAAACTTCAAGTACAGTCACATCATCAACAAAGACACAAATACTTTGAAGAATAAAGAGCAAATTCAAGAATGTGAATACTTATTTCTTTAAAGGAAGAATTCGGCTACAAAGCCGTATTACAAAATGAGCAACAAAACAAACAAGGCAACATAAGCATAAGAGTGGGCCAGCAAGAAAGAAAAAATTGCTTCACTAAAGCAAAAGACATGCGAGACAAACTTCATGAGCGTTAAAGGATGACAATGACAAAGTCACAACGATGAAAAGAAATCAACCACAAAACTTGAGCAGCATGGCAAAGAGGGCAGCTACAAGACAGTCTTTCAAAGCATGCTACAGTAGCAAAGAAAACCAAAATGTTATGCAATCGCACTACGTAACCCCACAACGATTACGCAAGTAGTTTCTTACACTGCACGCCAACGTCACCACCGAGGGAAAATGTAACATCCCACATCGCCCAGGGAAATGGATCATGTAAGCCTTATATGTATATTCTTATCTCTACCTAGCACGATGCCTTTTGGGAGCTCACTGGCTTCAGGTTCCATCTGAACTCTGAAGTTAAGCGAGTTCGAGCGAGAACATTCCTAGGATGGGTGACCCACTGGGAAGTTCTCGTGTGAGTTCCCAGAAACAAAACTATGAGGGCGGGGTCAGGGCCCAAAGCAGACAATATCGTGCTACGGTGGAGTTAAGCCAGGGATGTGATGGGGGCTCGGGCCGGGATGTGACAGAAAACTGTGACCAAAAGGCACTACACAGCGCAACCCCACTGCAGTCTTTTGCATAGCACCATACAGTAAAAAGTGACATACTACAACAAGCTCCAAGCAAGCAGCCCATGGTAGCAACAGCAGCAACACACAAGGCACAATAGCAAAGACAATGCATAGCAAGGAATTGTGAAAAAAAAATACACACCCAATTGTCCTATAAGTAGGGGTCAATTGCTTCCTAATGCTATTAGGGAGAGTACATACCAAATAGAAAAAGGAAAATCAAAAGAAGGAAGTACATTCTAACCAAAAGAAGGAAGCAAATTCCAAGCAAAAAATGGCAAGTTTCACCTAATCTGCGCAAGCAAGACGTTTTTGGTGATAATTCGACTTTCCGGAGGATTTTTGATACAAGGCCATTTGGAGAAGGAAGCTAAGAGGCTGATGATCGTTTTGTCCAAATTTCATAATTTTCCCTAAAGCCAAACGTTCCACTTTTCAAAGTTAATCCTGCAAAAGTTATTTTCCCGTCAAAACTGTGCAGCTGTGGGAAAATGATGAGTTGAAGGCTTTCCTGATTTTTTCTAGTGGTGTGCGATATATGCCTAAAAAGATAAAAGATAAAGCTACGTTTCCCATATTTTTAAAGAATTTTCCAGAAGAGAAATCGACCTCAAACTTGGCATGCAAGTCAGATGACGTGTTTCCCAAACCAAGGACAAATCTTCAAGTTTCCCAAAACAAGGAGAAAAATACCCTCCTTGCCATGAAAAAAAGAAAGGGGAAAGAAAAATACCCCTTGGCCAAAAAAAAAAAGAAAAGAGGAAATTAAAAAAAAAAATGCAAATCCTACTTACCCAAGGACAAGCATTAAATCTTTCCAAAACCTTGAAGGAAATCACCAAAACTTTCCAACACTTTAAAGGAAATCACCCTCATTACCAAAATTGAAGGAGGTTCCTACCTAAGGAAGGAAAAACTTATTTTTCCTTCAATCACAAGGAAAAAAATTCGAAATACTCCAAATGTATTTTGTCAAAATTATGGAAAATCAATATGCACAATAAGCATGTGCCGATTTATCCATTGTCAAAATTTTATTTCTTTCATGATCAAGCCTCTATGGCCCTTGAAGAAAAGTTTCATTTTCACTCAAGATCAAGCCTCTACGGCCCTTGAAGACAATTCTCATTTCATTCAAGAAATATGCCTCTACGGCCCTTAAAGAAATGTTTCGTCAAAGAAATACGCCTCAACGGCCCTTGATGAAATTCAACACTTCAATTCAAGACCAAGCCTCAATGGCCCTTAAAGAAATGTTTCGTTCAAGAAATACGCCTCAACGACCCTTGACGAAATTCATCATGTCAATTCAAGAAATACGCCTCTATGGCCCTTGAAGAAGCAAGCTAATTCAAGATCAAGTCTCAACGACCCTCGAGTTAGAACATTCACATTGCAGGACTTCAAAACACGTTTCCTACATGTGACAAGCACATGCCTACAACACACCTTGAAGTGGGGGCATTTGTAGTCTTGTAAATTTCGTTGTATACACATGATGCATCACAAAGCTTCACGTGGCATATGACTCATCACAAATGGATAAGTCATCAATGACATGTGGCACAAAACTCAACAAAAGGGGGAAGAAATCCTTTAAAATCAGCAAGGGGTCCAAAATCTCTCAAAACTGGAAAGAAAGCACAAGCATCTTCACAAAACAAGCAAGAATTGAAGATTGCTCACAAAATAGGCAACAAGGCCTATAAATTTTGGCCAATATGAGGAAGGTGGTTGAAATTAAGACACAAAACATGCCTAAATTCTCCTATGGACGAATCAAGGCACGAATCAAGGCCAAATCCATCCAAAGGCATGGCTTTGGAAGTCTATAAATACAAGGACCCAAGACACACAAAGGGGCCAAAAATTCTACAATCAAAATAACCTCAGCCAAATCTTTGAAGGCTAATACGCTGCCAAAGCTCTCTTCGAAGAACGTACAACCAAAGCCAAAGCTTTCTTTTGACCAAAGTTGTAGCTTTCCCTTGAAGAATCAACAAGCACTTATGCCGATTCCTTCAAGACTTTGTTGCAAGCTTAAAACTTGTAACGATGTCCGATTCAAGATCAATTCATCAAGACCCTTGAATCAACAAAATCTCACATCTACACCATCTTTGCCACAACTCTAAGGTGAAGACCATCCAAGCATAGTTTCAAGCTCAAAACTTGAAGCAATCATTCAATCGTTTGTTTAAGATCAAGTCATCATGACCCTTGGAACAAGAACCTACGCATCTACATCAAATTTTGTCACATCCCGGCCCGGGCGGATCACTTCCCGGGCTCACTCCACCACCGTAGCACGATATTGTCCGCTTTGGGCCCCGACCACACCCTCACGGTTTTGTTTTTGGGAACTCACACGAGAACTTCCCGATGGGTCACCCATCCTGGGAATGCTCTCGCGCGCTACTCGCTTAACTTCGGAGTTCCCATGGAACCCGAAGCCAGTGAGCTCCCAAAAGGCCTTGTGCTAGGTAGGGATGGGAATATACATTTAAGGATCGCTCCCCTGGGCGATGTGGGATGTCACAATCCACCCCCCTTAAGGGCCCGACGTCCTCGTCGGCACACACGCGACCAGGGTTAGGCTCTGATACCAAATTGTCACATCCCGGCCCGGGCGGATCACTTCCCGGGCTCACTCCACCACCGTAGCACGATATTGTCCGCTTTGGGCCCCGACCACACCCTCACGGTTTTGTTTTTGGGAACTCACACGAGAACTTCCCGATGGGTCACCCATCCTGGGAATGCTCTCGCGCGCTACTCGCTTAACTTCGGAGTTCCCATGGAACCCGAAGCCAGTGAGCTCCCAAAAGGCCTTGTGCTAGGTAGGGATGGGAATATACATTTAAGGATCGCTCCCCTGGGCGATGTGGGATGTCACAAATTTGAAGACTGAATCAGAGGAAAATTGTAAACAGAGATTGTAACCCTGCAAATTCATCAATGCAAATCTACTTTGTACATGTGTTCTCGTTTCATTTTCTAAAGAACTTTCGTGTTTGTAGTTTCACCTAGAGACGAAACCATTAACGTAAATATATAATGTGTTAACGTCTAAACGTGTTTTTCTTACAAAGTAAGGCTAATAAAGGAACTATTTTAAAACTGTTGAATTTCAGAAAATGGAGGGTGGATTCAGAATCAGTGCATTAAAATATGCTAAGGAGGGTCTCGGGCAATTTTCATAAAAAGTCAACGAAAAGTCAACATCCAATCCTAAAAAGTTAACCGAGACGCCCTGGTAGTCAACGAAGGTCAACAATCTCACATCTAGGGACCTTTTCGTCAAATCGCACTTTTAAAATTTATAAAATTGTAAAATTTGGGACGGGTTGTCCCATGGAAGAAAATTAAAACAAATTAAAAAGAGAGAAACCCTAGCTATAATAGTGAAAATATGAAAGGAGGTTTGCAGCCTCCATCTCCCCAGGTCTGCGACTTACATGCCTCGAATCTTCATTAGGTAAGCAAAATAAAACCCTAAATTCTATATTATTGTTCATATATGTAGGGTGATAAAATTAAGTTTTGAAAAATCTTTTTAGTTTTGTCAGTTCATGGAGTTTTTGTAATCACGTATCTTCTTTTCTTTTCTAATATTCAGGCATTTGAGGACAAATAAAAGATCAAATTTTAGATTACAAATAGCAAAAACAATTCTTTATTTTATAACACGTTTTGGAATTAGGGTGAAATGGAGACCATCACCATGAACTCAAATAACACCAGAATGCGCCAAATCAAACGAATGACCTTCACCTATATTTAGATCAACAATGCCCGTACTTTTTTTTTTTTTTTGCTCGAATGAAGCCGCCGCTTGCAAACCAGTTGGTCAAAGGGAATTCTAGATACCTTGCTGCTGAATGTGTAAGATTTAATGGCATTAAATCTTTTAAGATGCGGAGGAGAGAGAAACACTAATAATACTTTTTCACAATTAATGAATTTAATTTCCTTTCATATTTAAATAAACCAATCTTAACTGTTGAAATAGGTTTAGTCTAAAGGCTCAACAGAAGTGTAAAAATATTTGTCAAAAAATTTGTCCGTTTATCCTATCCCATACACACACACACACACACAAGCCCTTTATGCAGGGATTTCCATTTTTTTTCAAAAAATGAGAATTAGGTGTGGGGTCCACTTCACATCAAACTTTAATGATCTAAACCGTTTATTTTGTAAGTCTCGATTCATAGATCATCTTTGCAAAAATTCAATTCAATCCAAAATCATTCGCCTATTTAATTATCAAGATAAAATTTCATTGTTTTTTATGTAACAAAGTATTCGTTATTTTTTTTAACCCAATTATATGTCTTAAATATTCTCGATTTAGCTAATATTTTGCAAGGATGATCTATGTGGTGTAACTTGTAAAATAAATTGTTCGAATCGTTAAAGTTCGATATGATGTGGACCCTACAAATAATCTCTATTTAAAAAACAAAATTAAAGATCCCTTCTTTTAAATGCTATATATATATATAGATGTCAGATTGATGTTACGTAGGTCAGTTTTATTTATTTCAAGATATGACAATTGTTAATTTAAGTAACATCGATCTGGCATTCATGTAAGAAAAAAATGTACATGCTAAGTACTACGTAAAAGAAACAAAGAGGACATTGACTGCAAAACACTAACAAAGGGCCAATTGTGTAAGGAGCCAAATTTTTAAAGGTTGATTTGGCAGTTATTAACGACATTGACCAAATGTTTTACACCACATGGTTGCAAAATGTAGCAGACCCTTATATATGTCCTACACCGCTTAATCTACAACGTAATCTAATTAAGGATGGTCCAACACTACAACACAAAGGTTCTTCTTATTAACACTTCCAATCATAAGGAGATTTTTTAATCTAAAGGAGATAATTCGAACTTAAGTCTCTTATGAAAACAAAAATACACTCAGAGCTAGTTGGCAATCAATAGACTTCAGTCGTTTAATAATTATAATAGGGGCATTTAGATTTGGATTCAAAAATCAACATGATTATTAGGTTAAGTCGAGTATCTTTTCTTTACTTTTTTTACTTTATACTTATTTTAATTTTTTTAATGTTAGAGACAAATTAACATGCAAACACAAATCCATTTTCAGAATATATGATTCTAACTCAAATGAAATATACAAATATATATTATACCTATAAGTGAGATATAATGACACACCCCAAACTAAAAACTGGAGCGTGCTGGCCGTCACGTGAATGTGACGTAGCCAAGTGCGCAATGCGGAAGCAAAAGAGTGAAAATAAAGTCAATAAAATAATTTACAATAAAATATCAGGTGAGTGTTAGTGACAAACACGGAAGGAAAATGCAAAATAGGAGTTCAAGTATCCTAGGTGCAGTCTAGAAAAAAAAAAAAAAAAAAAAAACGCTACACAAGTGAAAACTGGGAAACCCTACATGGAGGGTGCTCTGTCAAGAGTGCCTTGATGCCTTTATCGTCACCCGCGTCCTTGCTACCTAAAACCTGGAGGGGCACAAAACAGAAAACGTGAGTGGGCAAAAACAAAGATTGTTTTTCAAACCATTTCAATATCAAGTAATAACCCCTCTCTATAAAACCTGTATACTTTCCAGAAAATATTATACATACTCGTATATCAAATCAGGCTAAAAACAATAAAGCTCAAATATGCCATGCCAGAAAATATGCCATGCTAGAAATATTCAATCAACAATGTATGTATCAAGCAGGTAAGATAACACAAATCATAATATGCTGATAATATCAAAACGTCAGCCGGAGTCACCTAAAGTGACCTGTACGGCTGAAACTATAGCTCCTCTACCATTATCCTGCACACGAGTCGGAACCACCTATAGTGGTCTGTATGACAGGCTGGGTGTAAATAAATACGTTCTAGTGTTATGATCACGTGAAGGCTGTACGAAGTATCGCAAGTCACCTATGAGTCGGAACAACCTAAAGTGGTCTGTACGACAGGCTGGCACCTGCCTTGGATCCAAGGTGAGCGTGTGGTGCGAGAGGTGAACGATCACATAAAGGCTAGGCCCTACTCTGGCGGAGCACAATCACCGAGGTGCAGGAATATAAGCTATAACTCAATCTCATCATCACCCCATCTATCACTAACAAACATACTCACCTGACTTACCTGAGCATCCACGGCACCAAGGCATACATATATGCAACTAACAATGCATAAATAAATATGCAAACGCTATGCATGGCATTTATAAAACATATAATCATTTAATTGCACTTTCTGGAAAAATATTCAAGTATATAAGATATACGGAAACCAAAAATCCACTCACTGATATGTAGAAAGGTCGTAAGCCCTGAACCTCACATGGTTGCGCTCGTCCTCCGGATAGTCCTCACGTATATGTGAAACCACTATAAAACCGTCAATTTAACGCACATAACCAACATTAGGTATTAACTTCTCATACATTGCTCAAATGGGTGTTTGAATATACCAACGTGATCTACTCAATCTCACGAACATCCCCATATTTTCAGAATAATATTCTGACCTCCCATATGCCGCCACGTGCCGGCCAAGGCACGGCCAGACTCGCAGGCCACACGCAGGCACATGCCTGGCACATGCCTGGCACGCAGACGGAATCCCTAACGCCGTTAGGGAATATTCCGTCAATTTACTAGAATATTCCGTTAACTTTAACCTGACGCCGTTGGTCTCCGTTAGGAATATTCCGTCAACTTTGACGGAATTTTCTGTCGTCTCCTACCTTAGGTCGTCGGACCACCGCCTGCCGCCGCTGCATCGCCGGATTCTGGAAAAACTTTAAATTCACTTTTCGCATTCAATTCTCAACCAAACTTCACAAAATTTATGTCAAAATGAAGCTTAGGACAAGGAAAAGAAGTTTATACCACTTTGAAGCACCAAAAACGCCGGAATCTCGTCGGAGAAATTCCACAAAATCAGACCAACCTTAGAATTTGCTATCCTGACGTCCAAAATCCTTCAAACTTACTCTCCGAGCTTCGTGAGAAAGTTTTAAGACTCCCTGTGATCTTAAAACCCCCAAATAACTGCTCAATAATTAGTGCATGAATAGTGCATGAAATCTGGGTTCTCGGGTTCTAAGGTTTTCGAGGGTTCCAAGTTCTAAAAATGGTATATATGAACTCAGGAACTTACAAGGAGTTCAAATCTTACCTTTTAGACGTCGATCCGCGCGTGCAAGATAGGTTTTGAAGTTCGTCCGTACGATGAGGAAGGAAATGGAAGAAAGTTCGAGAGAGAAGGGAGAGAAGGAAATCCATGGGTGTGTGTGTGTGGGTGTGTAGTCCAGATGACAACCCACCAAACAAAAACAAATAAACCAATCACCCTACAACACAAAATACGTCCAGGGGCAAAATCATCTTTTCACACTAACGTTACAAAAATTCAGGACGGGCTGTCACATATAAAATCTTACTAAAGGGTAGAAAAACATAATATAATTATGAGCAAGACATATTAATCTGTGATACAAGTTGATTATAAAAAAGAATCTACCATAGATTAGATAAACATAATTAAAATGTGATATAGGTTGATTATAAAAATTAAAAATAAAACCTATAAATGGAATGGGGCATTTATCTTACAATTGATGTCCTATTTTACTTAACCCCATTTTCCTCTCAAAATGAGCTATGTTTTTGTAATGATTAATGATAAGGAGATTTTTTTAAAGTGAGGCTCTTTATGGAGTTTCTGTCATCTCATGTTTTTTGCATAATTTTCATGTCAACATTTTATAAATTATTGTACTAAAAACATAAAATGATGGAGAAATCATGAAGAGCCCTACTTTTAGGAGAGTCTCCTTAGCATCTATCTTTTATAAGTAAATGTCTGGGGATTGATGTCGTTACTGATGATGTTAAAGCGTGAAGTCTAACTTAAAATTTCTGAGGTGTCATGACTCTTTCTTAATGATATGTGTTTTCCCTTCTTTCTTCTTTTGGGAGGCATATTACCTTTTCAATTATTTCAAACAAAGGGTAATCTTAAGGAACTAAATTTGTAGATTAAATTTTGTAAACTAAATGATATAAAAATTAATAATTGGATTATTATTTAAATGTTAATTAACAACATACTTATTTCTTATTGGTGACATATCATTTAATTTATAAATTTAGTTTACCTAACATTATTCAAACAAAAAAAAGGCATATCTTGCGTGCTGCCAAAGGACCAATCAAATTGTCCTAAGATATAATAGAAAGATTGCAAATTGTATAGTTCCTAATCATTTGGACCATAAAACTATGTCTTTCTTCTACTCTAAGTGAACAATTATAGTTTGGCTCAAATAACATGCACATTGAAGTAGACGGAGAAGAAATAGAGTTTTTATTTTCTTTATTTCCTGGAAAATGTAAAAATTATTGCAAGGGAAAATCTAGGGGAGATTCACATTGTCCAAGTAGTAGCTAGGACCAAAATTAGAGGGGACCAATAAGATATCATTTTACTGTGGGCTGTATTTTTCCAAGCTACCATCACATCAACAATACCAAATTTGCATACGTTTTCTTTTGGTTGACATGAATTTGATGTTTTGCAACATTGTCGAGACCTTGTCAGAGCTCTTTTTTTACCTATTGGGGCAAAGGCTGAGGATTCTATATCCCAAATCGGCGACCTTATTAATTTTGCGCTTGTAGTCTAATCCCTGATCAATTTCTCAAATGGCTTGTTAAGTTTTCAAGACATTGAGATCAAATTAGTAAAAACATAGATGAGTAAATGTTGATAGAATGACTTAGAAATGGATTATATGATCATTACAAATACATGTGAAAATACCTCTTACCATTTTTTTCTTTGTTTTTGCTGAAAAAAAGTATCTGGAGAATCTCGATAACAATTTAAATGAAGTTAAAATGCATATCATTGAATATGATGAATCTAAACTTTATCACATTACGGAAAATGATGTATTTACAAATGTATCGGCAACAAAATTAACTAATTAAATATTCTCTAAAAAATACCTGAGTTTGAATTTGTATAGAAAGGAAAAACCAAAGCCATTACACACCGTAGTAATGCATTGAATACATTGTGTGCATAACGCATACGAAATATGTAAAATGTGAAAGTTAAATTAAATAATAAACGGTAAGTAGCAAATTACTCTAATGAATAAGACATTTCTCTTTTAATTCGTTGGGTTCTTGGTCCAAATCTTTCATTTTTCTTTAGTGTAATTTAAAATAATAATATTACTTGCAACAAACCAAAAATCAAATATTAAACTGGACAAAAATGAGTAAAGTAAAACAAAATGTTGTAAATTATAATATGAAAGTTTATAATTAACCAAGTTCTTTAACATGGTCGATTGATCTCCATTCGCTGTAAATGAAATGGGTTAAATCTCACTGTCCCAAATGGACATACATACGTACACACATAGCAGCAGCCAGCCCACACACACAAACACAAACTACAAAAACAAATTTTAATTCCTACCATAATCTCAATTTACAAATTTAATTAGCAAGCTTAATGTAGAAACTCAGCAAGTGTAGAACTCAACTAGCTCGTCCATGGACCCCAACTGAGTCTCTGCATTCTCAAGCATCCACAACAAGTGCTCAAACAGCACCACCTCACAAGCCACCACAACCTCGCCGGATGACGTGTCCACCAGCTCCTGAATGACGGGGTGGTCAACGACGTCCGAGCTGACCAGGTATCTTCTCCTTGACTTGCCTACATACACAGCATGAAGCTCCTTGGAGCCCTTGCTGACATGATCTGATTGGTCATCACTTGCGGCTGCAGCAATAGAGCTTGTGGTGCGAGTGAGCTTGGTGAACGAAGGCCATCTCTTTATTGCTGACTTGAGCTTCCTTAGCTTCCCGGCTTTTGCCATAATATTTTCTGAAACACTTAAGTCTAGATGAGAAAGAGAGGTTTGTGAAAAATTGAGTGCTGCGAGGAAAGTGTGACGGAACGTTCATATATAAAACTGTGGAGTACAGAGGGAGAGAGAAACTAGAGAGAGAGAACCCTACTTGCATGGCCCACTGTTTGATTCCAGCTAAGAATGAGATATTTGGGTGCAAAACCAGTTGCGCCTTGTTTGGCAATTGGCGTGCCTTACACTTAGCTTGACTTGACAGATGACCTTTCTTTGCTTATGGATTTTCTGTTTTATTTATTATGTTTAATTTTCTGCATATTTCCATTGTGGGGATATATAATACATAATTACCTTTTGCCAACCAGTTATTAATTTTTACAGGGTAGCAAGCTTGAAACTCAATGTTGAAAAATATTTATTTATTTGGTTTTTTAAATGGGCCATGGCAGGTGCATAAATAATTTCATTTTAGTTGTTAGACTTATATTTAATTTGCAAGCTAATCCAGCTTTAATAAATAAGAATTTGCATGGACCCTTTCTTGTTTCTGTAGAAATATTGTATGAAACAATCTTAGTTTAACAGCATTCATATTTTTTTTTTTTTTTTTGGATTATTTAGTATCTATTGAAAAATTCTCAACCACTTTGGTGTTAGAGTATTAGGAATGAATGGCCGTGTTATTTTTATTTTTATTTTTATTTTTTTAAATATGTAGCAGAATATATTAGCAAGCAAGACAACGTACTCGATTCAATTGTATAACTTGCCTAGTAATTAACCAAGTTATAATTAATGGCATAGGGCTCCATCTAATTAGCACCAAGTATATATGCATGCAAGAGTAATTATATATATACAGTGCGTATATTATTTTGATTAAGCTTTAAGATTACGAGGGTAATCATGTAACAAGATGCATTGGTAGCTAGCTCGGTTAACGTTGTTGGTTGTTGTTCTTGTTCATGATATTTAATAATTACCAACAACAACAATTTAAGCTGTTTGTTGGTAAGCAGCCTGCTATTTTCCAAACCGTGGGTGTTTGTGTTTCCGGAAAAGAAAGGATAAAAACAAGAAGAGATAGCAAGGCATCTTTTCTATTTCATCGTTTTTTCCTAACCACTAGTACCTACTTTTGTCTTAACATATATTCTTGCATGCGTTATACTACCAGCTTTTTGTACCAACAAACCTCCGCGCGCAAGATGTCATTCATGCATGGAATCATGAACTGTAAAGAAGCCTCTGATGAGCGCTCGCGTATGGACCTTGATGAAATTGTCCAACAGTTCAACTTGTACCAACCTCCTTCCCTTTATCCACTATTAGATTCCATATTAATTTGGATATAAAATTAAAAAATACTAAGGTTTGCTATATATTATATATACTCATCCTCCATGCTCATTCAAACGCTAAAATGGATTGATGCGGGAGGCAGACCTTGAAGAAAACAATTTGAAGACCACTAGTATGCATTGGAATAATAGGCTATGTATTTTAATGACATAGGAACTTGTTAAGTCATTTTTAGATAGTTTCTTAGGAAGTTGTAGTATATTTATGTTCCTTTATCTTGAGTTCCTTTAAATATTGATGTATCAAAGGCCCTTGGGCTAGACTTGAATGAATTAAAATTGTATTTGCCTTGTGCATTTGAAGAGAGTGATTTCTCTTTCTAAAATCAAGCATTTGTCTTGGTCGTGTGAGTGAATCCACGATTAGCGACATGAGCCAGCTCCGTTGCCCCTGGTTGAGCGAATCCCAGATTATCTATTCCCCTCTCCTCGATACTCTTGGTTCTGTCCTGCATCAATGGATAGTCTTTAAAATCACCACTAAAAAAAACATTATATATCTACGATTAATCATTCAATTGCATTTCTAAGTTCATTTTACGATTACGCATGTCGATATTTTTTACCATACTTAAAATGGCGCTTATTAGAAGATTAATGACATGTAATTTAAACTGTGAGTGTTTCATAGGTTGACAATTACAATGTCCAGTGATTGAGTGGCCAAAAAATAGGTACAATATAATTGAGCTTGTACACGGGGAGAAAGGAAGCAAACAAAAAAACCAAAATAAAGTTTGATTGGGTACATTAATTAATTGTTTGTTTGTGGTCCAATATGGTATACAAGGGGCGCCATAACAAGAGACAAGGCAAAAGGGCCAGTATTCTAAACCACTTGTTATGTCTCAATCTTGTTAGGCGGAGCTAATCCAGTTGTATACCAACTCTATTTGTCCCTCTTAGAATATTGAATAAGAATCATAATTAGTGAATTCGGGTATATTGGATAAGAACCTTAGTAAATTTGTATATAATATACAGATAAATACGTATGTATATACTTTTCAAAATATTTCTATTTCTCGTACAAGTTTTAATGATTCGTTAAATTGCATATTTTTTAAAACTCCAAGTACCATACACATATTATATTTGTACATACGTACTTTTCAAGTTAATACACATTATTTTCATACATTTTCAATAACACATAAAATTCACATTTTCTATACATAATTTTGAGGTAAATTATATTTTAGTACTTCAACTTTGGTTCATATAACAAAGTCATACCTCATCTTTTAAACATTGCAATGTTATACATCAACTTACTAATTCATTGCAATGTTAGACCTAAGTTAGTCTATCTGTCAAATTTACCGTTAAGTCATAATGTGGCAAATGTAGTGCCCATATTTTTACTGACATGGCAGTCAACTTGTGCCGCATGGTAAAAAAAAAAAATTAATAATAATAATTAATTACTAAAATTATTTCAATTCATTTAGTATCTTATTTATTTAAATAATTAACCCACATTTTTAAATTGTACATACGTATTTTCCTATTAAAATAAAACATTATCTGAATTTTTCAATGTATTTTTTAAGCAAAGTTGTCGAATAATACACGTACTTATTTTTTATGTATATATCTATTTCATATTTTACTCACTATGATAAGGGCTAAGAAGTATATCCTATTAAATTAATATATACTAAGTAATAGCTTTATTATTTGTATAAAACGTATGCCTAATAGTGCACACATTAAGATAGATGTAAGTTTGATTATTAGTTTTGTTATAACATTGTTGCTACGGTGATGTGAGTTTGCTACAATAGTGTGAGTTTGATAGATGAGTCTTACCTATTAATTGGGGGACCTATCAAATTTTTCTCATTTTATAATTAGTTATCATTCTCTCTCTCTCTCTCTCTCTCTCTCTCTCTCTCTCTCTCTCTCTCTCTCTCTCTCTCACAAATAGCTGGTAATTTATTGTAATCAAACTCATGAGTTTCTTATATTGAACTTAAAATTGGAACCTCTCCCATAAAACTCAAATTTTTCTGTATATTGAAAGTATTTGATTTCTAAAATTGAAATCACACTCACATTTCTGACGCACCTTTAAAAGCCTAATAATTGCTAATATTAGTTAAAAACATTTCACTACAAAAATTGTGGGCACTATGCACAAAAAGTTATACGTGCCTATAAGGCCTAAGGGCACCAACATATGTGCCTTTAGAACAATAGCAACAATTAGCAACTAAAATCTTATGTGTGCCCTCTATACGTGTCACATTCCGGCCCGGGCGGCACCACTTCCCAGGCCCGCTCCACCACCATAGCACGATATTGTCCGCTTTGGGCCCCGACCACGCCCTCACGGTTTTGTTTTTGGGAACTCACACGAGAACTTCCCGATGGGTCACCCATCCTGGGAATGTTCTCGCACGCTACTCGCATAACTTCGGAGTTCCCATGGAACCCGAAGCCAGTGAGCTCCCAAAAGGCCTCGTGCTAGGTAAGGATAGGAATATACATTTAAGGATCACTCCCCTGGGCGATGTGGGATGTCACAATACGCGTGCCCTTTGATCAAAGGGCACAATACTATGTTTAGTGCCCAATGATGTCAGCACAAATAAAGGGTTTTTTGCGCCTCCGTTCTGATAAGTTGTTAGATTAATTTCCCATCCATGTTAACACAATTTTTATTATTGTGCCCAATACGAAAATTTCAAGAGTATTTGAAGCTTACCTTCACTGGAAATGGCGAGTTCGAAAGTGTAGGAGACAAGGTGCCAAGGGGCAAGAGATGAGAGGAGAGTTTAGGTGTGGGCCTCATGGGCCACAAAAATCTCACCAAATAAAATATTAAATAATAATATAATAATTATGAGAAATATATAAAATAGTGTTGCAATCCTATCGGATTAGGAATGTGATTGTGTAAATCCTAGTATATCTAGGGTATCTTGTAGTTACCTATTAGGAGTTGATTACCTATTAAGAGATGTAATCCTAAAAGAGTAAGGATTCTACCATTCCTACTACTATAAATAAAGGCATAAGGGGGTGATACAACACACACACCTTAGAATTAAATCTCTCTCTTCTCTTTTGTTGCCACCGGCCCCTTTCCCTCTCTGTACTTATACAGTTCAGTCAAATAGGCTTACAACACATTATCAGCACGCTTTTACCAGAAGCTAAGGAACTAAAGGATCGTAGGAGGAGGCTATCTTCGACAAATTCAAAGGCTTTCAATCATTTTTTGCCAATCAGGTTCTTTTAAAATAAATTAAGATATTTGAAAAAAAAACCTTGAAGCATGAAAACATTCCCCATGATGCATGAAACCCCTATATTTATATTTTCCTTCCAATTATATATATCATATATATGTTCATATATTTTGTCAATATATATAATTCTTCATGCATTACGAATTTATGCTATGTTGAATTGTGAGTCAAAGAATCGAAATTAATTTAGAAGCAATTAGGGTTTTAACCCAAAAATTTAAAAAAAAAAAAAAAAACAAACAAACAAACAAAAATTAAGATTTTTGCAACATCGCCACAGCACCACGGTGCTGGCCTGAAGCCCTAGTCCAAACCCGACCCAAGCCGCATGCCAGAAGCATGCTAGGCATGTCCCTAACACGAGCCTGAAGCCCCGACCCGTCTACAGCATCCTTCCAGGCTTGTTAGACCAGTTCCCTATCTCGGCCAACGCCAGTAGCTTGCTGTTGGGCTCTGCCTTAAGCCACAGCTTGCAATCAAATAGCCAGCCCAAACGGCTGGGCTTATTTCCCTAGGCACAAATCTGAAACCAGCGTATTGCTGGGTTTTCGCGTGCACACCAACACGTCATTTCGGTTTGCCATGTGCATTTAACTTGGCCCAACATTGCGCCTTTACGGCTGGGCTTACCCCAAATCGGACCAGTGGCCTACAACCATGATTTGGGCTGCTCCTAGTAGACACCCAAGCCCAATAAACCCTATAGGGCATTTTCCTACTCATGGCACCCATGCCCACTGTGTTTGGGCTACGGTTTTTCTAATCTAAATTTTTGGCATTCTCAATCATTTTAAACCACTTGTTATAATTATTTTAGCTTCATCAATCGACCCTAAATGGTCTCAATCTATTGAATTAATTAAAGTGACCAGCAGTCCACTAATCAAACAATTAATCCAAAATTATTGGCCCGAAGCTCATTTTTTGGCAATTAACGATTCAATAAAGTATTTCGTCTCTTTGAACCATTGACTATCTTTTGTAGTTCCGAAGCACTCACACTTGGGTTCCTAAAGCAATCCACAAATCCACTACACTTTATTGTATATTGTATTTTGTGTTCTTGCATGTACCCCTATATATGAACTAAAAGTTCATAACTAAATCGAACCTGTAGTTTCGAATTTAGTGCCTTTGAAACCCAAAGTTTTCATTCAAAACTTACCACATGAAACCTGTAGCTTTCATGCATAAATTAAACCAATACATGTTTAAAGAACCCAAATGTTCTACGATGTATGTCTATGGCTTTCTATATGACTAACCACATTTTGTTGTACCTTATGTTTAGGGACATGTCAAACTTGAACAAGCTCGATTTTACCACTTTGGAAGTCTCCGGAAGAAACTACCTAAAGTGGGTTCAAGATGTGAAGCTCCACCTTACTACAAAGAGTCTTAGAGCTACCATCGAGGAACCAACCGATGATGCACCCGTCGACAAAGCTCAGAAAGCTACTACTATCACATCCATGATGCACTACAGACCGAGTACCTCACGGAGGAAGATCCCCATACCCTCTGGCTTACTCTGGCGAATCGCTTTGATCACCAGAAAGACATTTTCTTGTCTGAAAGAAGACACGACTGGTAGCATTTATGCTTCCAAGTCTTTAAGTCTGTGAATGAGTACAACTTTGAAGTTTGTAGAATCTGATCACTACTTAAGTTCTGTAACAAAGACTTAACCGAACAAGATCTCCTGGAAAAGACCTATTCGACCTTCAATACCACCAATATTGTCATGCAACAACAATATTAGACATAGAAGTTCACCAAATTTTCAGATTTGATAAATGTTCTACTTCTCGATGAAAAGCAAAACCAGCTTTTGATGAGGAATCATCAAGCTTGACCTCTTGACTTGCACGCCTTGCCAGAAGCGCACGCGATAACTTTTAGCAACCATAACCGATGAAGATCATGTCCTAGCCGTGGGAAATGGTGGCAAGCCCCACCACAGGCCCAAGGTCCACCAAACAGAGGCATATCCAAGGGAGGAAACTCGACCCATAAACGCCAATATCTTGCCCCGAAGGCCCCAAACTTCAAGAACAAAGGAAAAACTACCGTTGAATCAAATTCCACTAAAATGGACATGTGCCACCACTGTGGATCAAAAGATCATTAGTCACATGTATGCCGAGCTACCCACGAGGCCATTGCAAAATATCATTCTCGTCATGACACTAACTTTGTGCATGTAGAACTTCCCGAAGATACTACTACATCCATGGAGGTTTTAGATTTTCAGGAGGCATTTGCTCTTATGGAAGAATAAATTTTAGACATGTTTTAGGGTGTTTAACCCCTAGTGGCTTCGGACACTAGGAGTGGCCGAACCTCCCCTAAATTTTCTAGGTTTATGGTTTAATTTCGGACAATTTTTTTTAAGTCTTTGGAATTATTTGTTTGGTTTTGGTTTGTTTTGAACTTTGGATATTATTTCTCGAATTAATTAATTGAATGAATTGAATTATATTTATGCATGTGATCGATTCAATTAATTTATTTCTAGGTATGACCAGTGGGGAAGTTAGTTGTATGGCTAATAGTGCAATTACGCACACCATATTGTGTGAGAAACACTATTTACTAACTTTGTACCTAAGAATGCACCTCTGACAACCCTCTCAGATCCATCCAACATGATAGAAGGATACAGAAAGGTCCGTATAATGTTGTCCAATGGTACTGAATTAACCATTAAAGAGGCACTCTATTTTCCACGTTCTGGAATAAGGTTGCTGAGTTTTAGAAACATTCGAGATAAGTAATATCATGTTGAAACCACTCAAGAGAATGGTTCTGAATTTCTTTGTATCGCTTCTTACGAATATGGCCAAAAGCATATTCATGAGAAGCTGGAACGTTTCCTGAGTGGGTTGTACATAACAACCATTCGAGCCGTCAAGACACACTATGTGGCCGGCCCTAGTCCTGGGTTCCAGGACACTTTGCTAATTTAACATGATCGAATGGGACATCCCGGACGAGATATGATGTGCCATATCCTCAAAGCATATCATAGGCATCACTTGAAATCTTATCCCGGCAATCCTCTTTGCAAAGCATGTTCCTTGGGGAAATAGAACATTCAATCCTCAATTACAAAGATTATTCATGACCCCCCTAAATTTCTTCAGAGGATTCAAGGGGATATTTGTGGACCTATCTAACCAACGTGCGGACCATTTAGATAATTTATGGTGTTGGGACGCATCGATATGATGGTCACATGTATGCTTATTGTCCACACGCAATGTTGCATTTTTGAAACTCCTAGCACAAATTATTAAGCTTAGGGCTAACCACCCTGATTATCCAGTCAAGTCGATTCGACTGGATAATGCTGGAGAGTTTACATCACAAACCCTTGACGATTATTGCATGTCTATTGGGATTGAAGTTGAACATCGTGTACCTCATGTTCACACATAAAACGGCTCGGCAAAAGCTTTCATAAAGCACCTTCAAACGATAGCTCGAACTTTTGTAATAATAACCAATTTTTCGGTATCTACCTGGGGTCACGCAATATTGTACGCATTTATATTAGTCTGCCTGAGGCCCACCGCTACCCAACCTTATTCACTATTACAGTTGGTTACTGGATACGAACTTAACGTCTCGCATTTACGTGTGTTTAGGTGCGTAGTCTTTGTGCCAATAGCGATGCCACTATGTACCAAAATAGGTCCTCAGAGAAAATTGGGAATCTAGGTCCTCAAAGAAAAATGGGAATCTATGTCGGTTATGATTCGTCATCAATTATCCGCCACTTAGAACCCTTGATAGGAGATCTCTTTACCGCACGTTTTGCAGATTGTCACTTCGATGAGACAGTCTTCCCGTCGTTAGGAGGAGATAAGATCACTAACATTCATGTAGAACGCCCTGAATTTTCATGGATTACTCCCACTATGTCTTATTTAGATCCCCACAACGCATTCTAGATCTTCAGAGCATTACTCAAAGCATGCTAGATGCTTTACTAATCTAGCAAAGATGATGAGATTATATATACTCACTGCAAATGCACCTGTAAGGATGGACGTACTGATCGTATGCCGTAACATCACTGTGGAAGGCCGAACCTTCTCCGAGGTAGGGCAACCACACCTTCCACATGGCAAAGTACAATGACAACTAACCAATCACCTACTCCTACCCTGAAGCATGGCAAGCCTCCTGGTTCAAAGGATTCACAAACCTGGAAGAGGAAAACGGCACAAACTAGTAAACCTAAGTTGAATCCGACCATTGCTTACCCATCTGTTCCAGTGCATGAGGTTATTCTAAATTACGGTGATGTTTTAGATGAGACATACCGACCTTCTGAGAATCGTGAGATTCCGATCGATTACGTAGTTTTGGATGAGATTTGGAATTGGAGTAAGATGCTAGTCTATGATGCATTCACGTATACTGTTGCTTCTGATATCATGTTTATCGATGACATTAAACCACGCTTCATTGATGAATGTCGACGTAGAATGGATTGGTCAAACTGGAAACAAGCAATCCAGGTCGAACTCGATTCGCTTGCGAAATGTAAGGTGTTTGGGCCTGCAGCTCATACTTCACCATATCTGAAGCCCGTGGGCTACAAGTGGGTTTTCATGAGGAAGCGTAATGAGAAGAATGAAATAGTGCGGTACAAAGCATGCCTCATAGCACAAGGCTTCTCTCAACACCTTGGGATTGATTACAAGGAGACGTATTCCCCCGTAATGGACGTCATAACGTTTCACTACCTTATCAGTTTAGTAGTTTTCCAAAAAAACTGAATATGCATCTTATGGACGTGGTAACCAAGTATCTTTATGGGGATCTAAATACAGAAATGTACATGAAAGTTCCAGAAGGACTTCCATTGACTGGTTCAAATAGTTATAGATGACGGAACACACTCTCTCAATTAGGTTGAGGAGGTCACTCTATGGATTGAAACAATCTAGGCGGATATGGTATAATCGTTTGAGTGAATTTTTACAAGTCAGAGTTATGTGAATAACGAACTATGTCTATACGTGTTCATTAAGAAGTCACATTTCGGATTTGTAATCATTGCAGTTTATGTCAACGACATTAACCTCATTAGAACTCTTACAGAGCTTGAGGAAATTGCATCGCATTTGAAATTGGAATTTGAGATGAAAAATCTTGGGAAAACTAGATATTGTCTCAGCCTGGAGATCGAGCATTGTTCGGATGGAATCCTAGTACATCAATCAAACTACACCTAGAAGGTGTTGCGACATTTTAATGAGGATAAAGCGAAGCCTTTGAGTGCTCCTATGGTCGTTTGGACTTTAGATGCTAAACGAGATCCTTTCCATCCAAAGGAGAAGGAGGATGGGGAAGAGATTTTAGAGCCTGAAGTTCCATACCTAAGTGCAATTAGTGCTTTGTTGCACTTGGCTTAATGCACTAAACCTGACATCTCCTTCGCTGTTAATCTTTTGCCTAGATATAGCAACACGCCTACATGCAGACACTGGAATGGTGTTAAAGACATTTTTCACAACCTCAAGGGTACGACAGATTTGGGCTTATTCTACACCCACAAATCCTCAAGAAGAGCCGCCGCCCTTTTGGGTCCTCGAATTGATTTTCGCCTTGTTGGTTATGTAGATGTTGGTTATCTATCTTATCCACATAGGGCATGTTCTCATTACATTTGGAGACACCGTTATATCTTGGAGGTCTACTAAGCAAACACGTTGCGACTTCTTCGAACCATGCTGAAATTCTCACCCTGCATGAAGTTTCTCGAGAGTTCTTTTGGTAGAGAATAGTTATGGAACATATTTGAAGCACTAGTGGTCTTTCTTCCAACATTGACTTTCCTACGACGATCTTTGATGACCATTCAATATGTATCAAGCAGTTAAATAAGGGATACATCAAAGGAGACAACACCAAGCACATAACACCAAAATTCTTTTACTCTCACCAATAATAAGAACATCAGAACATTGAAGTTAAGCAAATCCATTCCCAGGACAACCTGGCCAACCTCTTCACGAAGTCACTGCCCAAGTCTACTTATCAGAAGCTCGTCCAAGGAATCGGTATGCGTAAATTATCTGAATTGAATCGCTTGTAGTCTTATGTGTAAGTTATGTCTAACTTAGAGGGAGTATCCAGAAGCATACTCACTTGATCTTAATGTACTATATTTCCTACGATTAGGAGCATTTCTCCCACTGAGTTTTTGCTACCTAACGAGGTTTTAACGAGGCACCCATCCTAGGATGATCATACTTCGTTGAGTTCATTATTTTTCGTCCTGTTTAACTTTTGTTTTAGACATTATGAATACTTCTCACTTTTCTCCTTAGTCTATGGGTTTTCCCCATGCCTTAGGTTTCACCATAGAGAGGTTTTGTCAGTTTTAGTATCAATGTATACTTATTCTACTTGTGTTTGAGACTCACATTCACCCTTTATGTCGACGACTTCATCAATGTTCTACCTCATATGTTGAAGATCTGATGCGACATTTTGTTTGAGTATTTACACACTCAAGGGGGAGTGTTGCAGTCCTATCGGATTAGGAATGTGATTGTGTAAATCCTAGTATATCTAGGAGTATCTTGTAGTTATTAGGAGTTGATTACCTATTAAGAGATGTAATCATAAAAGGGTAAGGATTCTACCCTCTCTACTACTATAAATAAAGACATAAGGGGGTGATACAACACACACCTCAAAATTAAATCTCTTTCTTCTCTCTTGTTGCCGCCGGTCTCCTCTCCCTCTCTGTCCTTATACAGTTCAATCAAATAGGCCTACAACAAATAGTAATTTTTACAAAACTATTTTTCAGATTCATAGTTCCGTAAAACCTCTATCGTAACTCCGATTTCGATTATGCTTGCACCTACACATTCATACAGTCGAGTACATTGAGAATACAACAAAATAATAGCTCATACGTGTCACGAAATAACGGTCAACAAAAGTCAACAATCTCGCCTCTAGGGGCATTTTTATTAATTCAATCTTTTAAAATTATCAAAATCGTAAGATTAGAGACGGGTTGTTACAATCCCTATCATGGGTAATAAAGATTCTAAAAATATTGACGCAACCAGATATATGAAGTCAAATCGAACAATAATTCTTCACTAGAAAACAATTAACAAATCCTACAAGTCACTAGCTAGGAAGAAAGATAGAAAACTCATGATTATTGAATAATAAGAAAGAGTACAAATTTAAAGCCAAGATGACCTATTTGTAATGTTCTTAACCCTAGAAACCCTAGTTATCTAAACGAGAAAGGAAATAGACAAATAAACACATTATTAAAACATCCTAAAATATTAAAATCCGAATTAACTATAGTAAACGACCTATGTCGTTCATATTCCGTATGAACTCATTGTTCCATCTTGTATATCTTGTCGTTCTCCTCAAACCTATACTTTAGGAGCTCAAAACAAACATACCAAACCATAGTTGTGTCAATGCTAACATCACGAAAAGTCCAAAACATTCATTTTTGAGATATAGCATCAACAAATAACCTATAACACGTAAACTACCAATTTTCCAACCGTTTTTTTAATTGCTCTCTGCTTTTTATTTTTATTTTATGTGATAACCTAATTTTTGTCCTACATCAAATCTTGTGATTATAATAAGCTAAGTCATAAGACTCATAAAGTGAGTCTCCAAAGATTAAGACATGTGCTTAAGGAAATCATAAAAGATTTTGAGTCATGTGCTTCAGAAGAAAACGTATTAATTGATTAATGAAGATTTGGAGGATGTGGTGTGGGTACAATATATTCGTCAGATCGAACACTGCTCATCAATTTAATTGAACGGGGAACTGAAACAGGGCAATATGCCGTCTAAGAACTGCTTTGTACTAATTAGCAGACATAATATGAGATTAAGAGATCATGTAGCAAACCAAGAGATCTGCATGATCAATTTTCTCATTGAAGTGCACAATATCACAATAACTTAACACACCTCGTTCTTTATAAATCATAGATATATGGCTCACCATCTGGAGAAATTTTTCAAAGTACCACCTTGAACGAGTTGTAGAACATTGATTTCGGGTTTTTATCTTCCAATTAAATGGGTGTAAAGACAAATTTATATTGAAGTGGGTTTGTGAGTGTAGTTTAGGTAGTAAACTTAGATTTAAAGTGATATTAATAGTTTAGTTAAAAGTAATATGGGCGTTGTTTCAAAAGAAAGGTAATATGGGTGTAGAAAGAGGTTATATGGTTTTGAATAAAATTTCCATTATTTGAAAGTGAAACACATTTGTTGCCCTTTTTGAGCCAAAATAACCATATATCAAAGAGAAAACCCTCTAATACAACCGTTCCCAAAAAAAAATCAAAACGAAGAGCATCTAAAGCAAAAGGAAGAACATGATGCTCCCACAAATGATAACCAGTTATTAGAAGACTCTGACGAGCAATGGCATCAGTAACAAAGTTTGCCTCCCTAAGACCATCTCCAATGGTGACCTAAAACCTAAAAATATTTAGCCCAGAAAATTTAGGTTTTAGCCCAGAAACAGCTTTTCTACTCCAACCCTTCTGGTTTAAAATTTTAGCCCCAGATTATCAAAGAATGAATTAAGGCTATTTTTTTTTAAATTAACTTTAAAAAAAAAATTTATGTAGACTATCCTAAATTAATTTTATGAACATTTTAACCTAAAAATATTTTAATTCCGATAAATTTTGAAAAATCACTAAATCAATACATGAAAATCAAGATAAACCACATAAACTTAATACCAACGACATTTAATAAACCACATAAACTTAAAAAATAAAAAAGACAATTAATAAACCACATAAACTTAAAAAATAAAAATAAAACAATTAATAAACTACATAAACTTAATACAATCGAAAACTCATAGACTACATAAACTTAATAATGATATTCACCATCTTGACTTGGTGATGGACTTGGGTGATAGTCTTGAGATGAATCATCATCTTGAAATATACTCCTTGTGGCATTCCTTCGTAAAATTTCATTTTGCTTACCACGTAAGTATCTCTTCCTCTCTGGAGTGTATTTGTCGAGGTCCTCCATTATCAAATTAGTTTCGTACATTTCTTGCTCCCTATCCCCTTCTTCCTTCATGGCCAAAAGCATTTGGGCCGATTCTTCTTGCCGACGGCACTGGATTTCGTTCATTATTGCCATTTCGCTAGCAAATTGGGCACGTGTCGGATCTTGGAACTTCCCTTTTCTCTTTGCTTCCTTTTGCTTATCTCTACCCGAGGGCCTTGCAAAAGAAGAAGTTGGGGTCATTTGTTCGACACCTTCATTGTCGGCAAAATTCACACCTTCATTAACATCATTTGGGGGTGGAGCTTCACTATGAAATAATCTTCCACATTGTTGGTTCGCATCGGTTCCCCACCTCGGACAATCCTTGAGAATGTTCCAAGCATGATGCAACTTAAAAGCTTGATTTTTTGGTGTAGTTCTTGTCTTGTAAATTGCCATTGCTTTGTCACCCTATGCAACAAATACATAAAAATAATTAGTTGCAAAATACTATTATGTACATGACAACTAAAATATCAACAAATAACTCACAATTTCTGAGGCGCCCCTTCCACTAGGCATGTCAACCGTGGCTCTCTCCAAGCTTCCCTTCCACAAAGTGCACGCTTTGTTGATAATCTTCCACCGATCATAAACACCACCAACTTCCCTTCGACCGGCGTTGGAGTTTTCATGGAACTTATCAACGATTTTACCCCACAAAACCTTTCTATTTTGGTTCGTGCCAACGGCACCATCTTCGTCAACAGAAATTCATGCCAAACATAAAGTAATATCTTCGTCAAAGGTCCAATTACGACCTCTAACATGCTCTTTTGCCATCTTGAAAAATTTGGAAATGAGAAGAAATGGTAGAAAGAAAAATTGGAAGAATTGTAGGAGAAAAGTGAGTTTTGTGTTGATGTTTGAACACATAGATAGGTATTTATAGAGTTTTTGGTTGAATTTTAAGTTAAATAATTGTTTTAAATTATTTTAGCCGTTGGATTTAAATTTGGACCGTTAGATCTTTTTTTTTTTACCGTTAGATTTGATTATATTCGATCTAAGCCGTTGGATTCAATAAATATATAAATATAAAACTAAAAAAAATAATAATTTGAACATGGACCGTTGGATTAACCAACGGCCCATTTAAATCCAGCCGTTGGATAGAAAAAAGTAGCCGTTGGGCTACATAGTCAGCTGACACCCGGGGGACAACCCCACGTGGGTGGGCCCGGCTTGTGTCATTCTCTGGTGCGTGCAGGCATGATCTCTCTGTCTGGGGCGAGTGGAAGCTGGGCAGTGGGCTTCACAGCCCTTGTTTCAGTCTCAGTTGGTGGGGACCCATTTTGCTTTGTGGCCTAAAATTGGGCTGGTATTTGGCCTCAGAATAAGTTTTAGGTTTTAGGTTAATTTTAGGTCATGGGTTGGAGTAGATTTTTTTTTTGGGGGGGGGTTTGGGGGGGGGGGGGGGGTGGGGAAGGGAAATTTTAGATTTTAGGTCATTGTTGGAGATGGTCTAAGATCCACTCCAACCCTAGGCTAAAACCTATAATTCCCCTCCCCACACCCCCTCCCTCAACCCAAAAAACTCAACCCAACCCACCCAACCCATGGCCTAAAACTAACCTAAAACCTAAAACCTAAAACCTAAAACTCATCCCAGGGCCAAATACCAGCCCAAGTTTAAGCCAAAAATTGGAGTGGACCCCAGCCGGTGCCAGTGCACCACGGGATTTGAAGCCCATACGCCAACCCGACTTGCCCCAACGCACCAGACGCCAACCCAGCAAAACCCCACCCATGTAGGCGTGTCCCCTGGCTGTCACATCATGTCGGTAGTCGTTGGGCTACTGTTTTTGATCCAACGGTTGATTTTAAAAGGGTCGTTGGTTAATCCAACAGTCCACATTCAAATTTTTTTTGTTTTATATTTATATAATTATTGAATCCAATGGCTTAAATCGAATATAATCAAATCTAACGGTAAAAATAAAAATTAAAAAAAAAGATCTAACAGTCCAAATTTAAATCCAACAGCTAAAATAATTTTAAAAAAATTATTGAACTCAAAATTCACCAAAAAACTCTATAAATACCTATGTATTTGTTCAAATATCCACCCAAAACTCACTTTTCTCCTACAATTCTTCCAATTTTTCTTTCTACCATTTCTTCTCATTTCTAATTTTTTTAAGATGGCAAAAGAGCATATTGCATAAGCGAGTTTGCAAGTTCAGCTTATGCGTTGATCATTTATGTATCCTCAATGTTAAGGCTTGCTTGGTATTGTGTCATCTGCATTGTCGTGCTATGCCTTCTTCTATCACATATTGATGAGATTTTGAGGACGTTTAGGAAACAAAAACACTTTGAAAGTTGAAAAATTGTGCGATCAACTGATATTCAACCTGTATTTATATAGAGGATGATTGATGAAAGTTGAAAGATTAGTGAAAGTTGAAAGTTTGTTGAAAGTTGAACGATTGGTAAAAGTTGAAAGTTTGGTGAGTTTCATGTGTCAATTTAGTGATTTTTCAATATTTATCGGAATTTAAATATTTTTCGATTAAAATGTTCATAAAATTAAATTAGATAGTCTACATAATTTTGTTAATTTAAGAAAAAAATTAGCCTAAGTTCATTCTTTAATAATCCCAAACTAAAATTTTAGGCCATAAGGGTTAGAGCAGAAAAATTGTTTCTGGGTTAAAACCTAAATTTTCTGGGATAAAAGTTTTAAGTTTTAGACCAATGGTTGGAGATGGTCTAAAGATAATACACGTTTGTTGTTGATGGCTGGTTCTTTTAGCTGAGCCTTATTTTTGGGTGGCCATAATAACAATCTGTGTTTAGTTGTATTTTTTTTTCATGTCAGTTAGTGGTTAATTGGTTATGTTTTAACCTTGTTTATTGGTCTTATTGTAACCTCACATTTGTGCTGGAGAACAGTTGGTTCGGCTCCTCCTTCCTTTCGGGAGTGAACTTCCTTGGTGTATCTGCTTTGCCCTTGGAAAGAAATTTCATTGACCAAAAAAACCATTTCTGCTGGGTAGTCTGGGCGTCGTCATGTACAACCGTTTCACTCTTTGAAGAAAAGTTCCAGAAGACATTACTTGTCACCAGTCTAAACATTTTTTGGTTAATAGAAACAGAAATCAGGTTAAAATACAGTAGAAGTAAGGGAAACAGAAAAAAACTAAGCAAACCTTCAACTATGTATACTGTTTGAGGCATGTCACTTACACAGCGTATTTCTGTCACAAGTTTCGAAACGAAAAGCTGTACAAAAAAAAAAAAAAAAAAAAAACTACATTTTGGTAGACTGCAGACCCTTTTAAATAAACCTAAAATTCTCAAATTAATCCTCATCAAGCATATCACCATTGGGATTAATTATTGGGAGACTTTGGATGCGGTCCCTAACTATGAATATTCTTTGACTGAAACCTTCTTGGTTTTCAATTTTTGATCCAAGTTTCTAAAATTAATGTGGTAATTTATTTCTATGTACATTACTATATTTTTTAAATATAAAATTGAAATTTATAGTTTTTTATATTAATGAGATTTTAAATAAAAAACCATAATTTGTGGGATTAAAAATATTAAAATATAAATATACTATTTTGTGTGTGTGTGTGTGTGTGTGTGTGTGTGTGTGTATAAACATGGGTACATTCATAAAAATTAACCAAAAAATTATTGTATCAAAACATGGGTACATTCTTCAAAATCACACACAAAAAAACAAAAGATATTAGGTGTCACATCCTGGCTCGGGCCCCCACCACATCTCGGGCTCGACTCCACCGTAGCACGATATTATCCGCTTTGTACCCCGACCATGCCCTCACGATTTTGTTTATGGGAACTCACACGAAAACTTCCTAGTGGGTCACCCATCTTGGGATTGCTCTCGCAAGAACTCGCTTAACTTCGGAGTTTCGATGGAACCCAAAGCCAGTGAGCTCCCGAAAGGCGTCATGCTAGGTAGAGATGGGAATATACATATAAGGCTTCCAGGATCCTCACTCCTGAGCAATGTGGGATCTTACAATCCTCACTCCTGGGCGATGTGGGATCTTACAATCCACCCCCTTAAGGGCCCAACGTCCTCTTCGACACACTTACAGCCAAGGATTGACTATGATACCAAATTGTCACATCCCGGCCCGGGCCCCCACCACATCCCAGGCTTGACTCCGCAGTAGCACGATATTGTCCGTTTTGGGTCCTAACCATACCATCACGGTTTTGTTTATGGGAACTCACACGAAAACTTCCCAGTGGGTCACCCATCCTGGGATTGGTCTCGCGCAAACTAGCTTAACTTCGGAGTTCCGATGGAACTCGAAGCTAGTGAGCCCCCAAAAGGCCTCATGTTAGGTAGAGATGGGAATATACATATAAGGCTTACAGGATCCTCACTCTTGAGTGATGTGAGATCTTACTTTAGGCTTAATAAAATTAGTAAATTTCTTCTATTAAACTTAACATGGATACATTCTCAAATCAAAGAAAAAAGAATGTACCCATATAAGTTTAAAAATGGATTAGAAAAAAAAATTGAATAGATTTTATATATACATATAACAAATTGATATATTTAAGAATGAGTACATTTTCAGATTAAAAATTTGAAAAAAAATTACATGAATGGTACATATACTTAGCATGGGTACATTTAGCAAAATTAAAAATGGGTACATATAAATAAAAAAATATGGGTACAAATACAAATAAAACTTTATAAAATATGGGCACAAAAAGAAATTAATATATGGGTACAAATTAAAACTGAAAAGAAAATTGGTACAAATTAAAAAAGGATTGCAAATTAAAAATGGGTACAAACTAAAAATAAAAATATATGATAAAAAATTTAGCCATAAATATAAATATACTAATTGTAACATTTTTAACATTAAATGAATATATTTAGAAATAAAATTTTATTATTGAAATATTTAATGATGTTATTAATACCAAGGACCTTGATCAAAAATTAAAAATGAATAAGGTTTTAATCAATAAAGTAGCAAAATGAATAATAAGAACCTAATTTCTCTTTAATTATTTCTCTCATCGTCTACCTTTTGTTCCGAAAAATGGTGAACCCCGCCCTGATCAGAGCTATTGTTGGCATTATTGGTCAGTAATTCTAATTGGCATTTGGGCTTACTTTCTATTTTATTTTATTATCCCCGTTTTTTCATTAATTCGAGCTTTCTAGCATCTGGTTTTCTTGCCTTTTTTTCTAATGCTTGCGGGTTTTAATACACTATTAGTCATCATCAAATTTCAAAAAAAAAGTACTCGGAATGCAAGTGCATGGAGGAGAGTCTTCTGAAGGGACTGTCATGTGTGACATCAATTCATGCAACAGTCCCTCACAATAAGGGAATTTTTATATGTGGATTTCACTTCCTGTCACATGAGAAAGATTTCCTATTCAAATTCGAACATGTCCTCTTATCGTCCTCTCTCTAGTTATGCATATGGGGAGAACTAAAAAGTTTTGCAACTTCAAAAACATACATAAATACGAGCTATTCGAATGGTTAATGAGATATATATCTAGCTAACCTACATTTTCTCTTGTTCCTTCCTGCACAGGAAATATCATCTCTTTTGGATTATTTATCTCCCCAGTGTAAATCTCTCTCTCTCTCTCTCTCTCTCTCTCTCTCTCTCTCTCTCTCTCTCATGTCCACGTACTTAATTATAAATATAGTTGTGTTAAATGATGAATTCGTTTCTTTACCCTAAATGATGAATGGAAATATTGCAGCCCAACATTTGCGAAAATCATCAAGCAAAAATCAGTTGGTGAATTCAAGCCGGATCCTTGAATAGCAACTTTGCTTAATTGTGCTTTGTGGTCCTTCTATGGCTGCCCAAACGTCCATCCAGACAGCCTTCTTGTCCTCACAATCAATGGCACTGGTTTGGTCATCGAATTAATCGATATTGCTATCTTCTTAGCATACTCTCCTGGGGAAAAAAAGGGGTAAGTAACACCATAAATAATAATGTTAGAGTTGTCAAATTTGATTTATAAATTAATTTACTTAACGTCCACATCTTATTAATTTATTTGTCTTATTTTCTTTCAGCGAAACATTATCATTGCTCTTCTAGTTGAAGCTGCCTTATTTGCCATTGTGGTTTTCGTTACTCTACACTTTCTTGAAGCTCCCTCAAATCCGCTCTATGATAATTGGGATCTTATGTATTGTCTTGAACATCATTATGTATGCCTCATCCTTGACAGTCATGGTACGTACGAATCACCAATTTTCATAAATTATTCCACGTTTTGAGTGTTTAGACAATGTTTGGATGATGAAAAAGATTTCATTACTTTAATTATTTGGTTGGCAGAAAATGGTGATCAAGAGAAAGAGCGTCAAGTACATGCCGTTTTCGCTTTCGTTCGCCAACTTCTGCAATGGAATTGTCTGGTCCATCTATGCAGCATTCCTTAAAGTACTGGATCCATATATTCTGGTAATTAATTAAAACTGTAAACAAGAAGTTTTCAATTTATCCTCAAAGAACTAGAAAATACTTTTTATTTTGATTTCTTGTGATTAATTAACCTTTTTTTTTTTTTTTTTTTCTGAATAATTTGGTAGTTTCCAAATGCTTTGGGATCGCTTTCCGGCGAGGTACAGCTCATCTTGTATGCAACCTACTACAAGACCACTAATTGGGATGAGGATGATGAAAAGCCAAAATCTGATGTTCAAATCTCTAATGTTTAGAGAGAGACATAAAAAATAAAGTGTCTTGTAATATAAAAATCTTCAGTCATGTAATCACATTCAATTTGAACACTTTATAAGCACATATTCCGCAGGAAATGGGGCAGTTTGGGCAAAACAAAAAGAAAAAAACATTTTATGAAGAGACGATTGTTTACCACCATCTTCGGTTTATATACGTACAAAAATACTACTCTTACCATATTTTTATACTACATTTGCACCACCTCTTTAATAGAGATGAGAACCACGTGAGTTGGTGAACCCTACCTTTATTAGAGAAGTGGTACAAATGTGATATGAAACATATAATAAGTGTAACATTACTCATATATGTATGGTACTATTACTAAATATAAAGGTAATGTTTGGGAGACAATCTAATTTGAAGCCTCAATCTAAACCATCTGATGTAGCAGCCGACATATACATGTCACGTCACTTAATTAATAACTTTGCAAATTTTTAATCAAAATTGATGATTCTAGAATGGAAAATAACTTCTAGATTTTTCAGATCTCTATTCTCCGTCTCTCTCTCAGAGGATAGAGATGAGGAATCTGAAAAGGTTAAAATAATTTTTTTTGTTTTTTGTTTTGAAATAATCGATTTTGATTAAAAGAAATGAAAAGTTAATTAATTAAGTGACATGGTATGTATATGTCAGTTACCACATCAGATGGCTTAGAGAAATAGTTCAAATTAGATATTTTCACTGACATTACCCTAATAAAACACTATATGACTCAATAGGTTTTCTTACGAAGTGAGAAAACTAAACCCCTTATACAGAAAACTCAACCATATTAATAGATATGCAAAAAAAAATTTCTATTTCTATTTTCTGTGGTTTCATTTGGAAGAGGGTCTTGAGTGTAGCGTACGGAATGAAGTGGTGGGAGAGGGGATGGAATCTAAATGTGAGGTAGTGGTGGGCCTCAAGTCAGAGAGCAGAGGGCCCATGAGGGATTTTTTGAGTCTAGGCCAAACGAATGAGATGGTCCGAATATCGAATCTAAGATTTTCTCTTCATTTTGGGCCATCATATCGAATCTTTCATAAACAAGGTCCGACGAATATTATCTTTACAAATTAGCATCTTTTTTTATGGTAAAATTTACAAATTAGCATCTTGATAAGTGGTAGTAAACAACTTAAGTAGTTGTAAACATCTTGATTTTCATTTAGGTTAAGCACATACAACTACTGAATCCATTGAAAAATAGTAGTAAATCCTATGAAGCAACGGAGAAGAAACATATGAAAAGATCTCCAATATTGATTGACGTTCATTGGTGGTGATTAGGGGTGGAAAAAATTCCCAAAAATCCCGAACCGAACCGAAAAAATCCCGATCCCAAACCAAAAATTTCCCAAACCGAAATTCCCAAAATTTTCGGGATGCTATCCCGAACCGATCCCAAAATTTCGGTATGGGATTTGGGATTGGCTTCTCGATATTTTGGGAATCCCATACCGAACCGAAAATATATAATATTAATTATTATATATATTATTCTTTTATAATTAATGCTAGTAGTTTCTAATTCATGCTCTGCAACCTGGAATGCCCTACACCTTGCATATTTTTCATGTTTTGTTTGATATTCATGTGGATTTTATTATTGCTGCTGCCATGGCTGATGATTTTAGAAGGCTTGATTCTTTTGTTTCTCAACATATTGCAAAAAGGGTTTAATTAATTTGAATTTTGACTATGATAAAAACAGTCAGGCATGCCAGTGTTCAATTAAATGGTAGTGTGAATGAAATGAAATTCCTAGTTCATGAATGTGTTCTTGAATTATATATTTGAAGAACAATTCATAATTTCATATTTCAATTTGGGATTCCCGATTTGTCCCAAAATACCGAAAATATTTTGGGATTCCCGAAATTTGGAATTCCCGAAAATTTGGTTTGGGATTGGTCTTCAAATTCCCGTCCCGAAAAATTTTGGTTTGGGATTCGGGGTACTAGTTTCGGTATGGTATCCCATACCGAACCACCCCTAGTGGTGATTCATATTTAATAATGCTTATTTGCCGACAATTGCAAGATCATTACTAAGGTTGTGCATAATTTTCCTAGGGATGTGTTTTACAGTAATTCTACAGCTTGCAAGTAAATTGTATTGGCGACCCCTTTTGTTTGCTTTTCCTGTTTGCTACCTAATAAGCAATTTACTCTCTGTTTGCGGATAAACGATCCTATTGGTCCGCTCCTTTTAATGGACATGGTAATTCACATTCTATTAGCCGAGAAGGGCTAAGGGCGAGGAGAGAATCTCAAATGATATGGGGAACCGTTTGTCTCTTGGAGTTCGAGTTACTCTGTTCCTATTTCAAAATTTGGCTAATTGATCAATTAACCAAAATTTTGACCGGATATGAAATAACTAGTGCTCGGTGGAATTGTCCACACCATAGGAGCAGAATGAGAAAAAAAAGCCTATGGTAATCTCATCCTTAGTTGCTGAATCTAATGAGGGTTTCAATCCGATGGATCAACTCATCAAGAACGAGAAAGCCGCCCACCATAACCGACTCTTGTTGCCGAAAACGATTGCTAGAAGATTCGATCACTAAACCCTTGCATAATCATACCGTACAACCTGCTTATCACATCTCTCTTGATCAGCTACTCCTTACTACCTGCCCGCGGTTTTTTTTTTGGGGGGGGGGGGGGGGGGGGGGGGTGAGTGGGGGATGGTTTGGTGTTGGAAGGTTGTTTACTTGCTGACTGATAAGTTAAGTAGCGAAGCCTAACATTAGATGACCTAGATATAGAACAAGAGCCAGCTGAAGGTGAATTCCTGGCCTTATGCCCCGGATTGAAGGGAAAATAGTGTTGTAACCCTCAGGTCCGAGGGGATCCAGTGCCCAACTACAGACCGTTCCTGTATTCTTGCTGAGTTTATGACGACAAAATTGTGGTATTTCTGTGAGTTAAAGAAACACGTGTAAGGTCACGATCCTCCGATTCCCGCGGTCTATATGCTGAAAACCCCGCGATTGTTCAAGACGGTTCGTTGCTCTTCGCTCCATTTCTCTCGAACTTTCCACTCTCTGGTTGTTTATATCCCACAATTTCTCGCCAACCAAACAATCAGAATCAGTCGCTGCAATCTCTCGTTCTATCAAACGCTTTCCCGCGCGAATCAAACAACTCTCTTCATGTAAGAATCTTTTCCATGTCCCTCTTCGAAAACTAAACTTCATTTTTCTTCACTTGGTTCTGTTAATTTCTGCTCCCATTTTCGCCCTTTGCTTTCTCTGTAATTTTCCCAAGAAACAAACAGCTCAAATGCCCGTATTACTAAAAAATTCAAGCATACAAGCTTGTATCTCCAATGGGTCACCAAATCTTTCAACTTCACCCGTATTTCTCCATCAAATCTCTACTTTTGATCGCTTCATTGCTACTGGGTTGCTAAAGTAAACTTTCTCTTGAATATTTCACAGATTGTACTCTGCGGATTCTGAATCGTTGGTGAAAAATGATCCGAGATGCGGATTCGAGTGCGTTCGAAGCGGCGGTGAACCACCTGCTGAATTTCCCAGAGGCCATTGAGAAGTTCATGTTTCCTCGAGCTCACGAGACCGGTAACGAGAACAAAGGTGCGTCCAGCATTCCGGTTGACATTTTGGACGCTCCCAGGGAGTACATATTTTTCTTGGACGTGCCTGGCATGTCCAAATCTGACATTCAGGTAGATTAATTAAATCCAAATGTGCACGCTTAATCGGATGTTTTGGTAAATAATGAATGTCGTGCACTTGTTTTATCGTTTGTGCTGATGCATCTGTGAGTGAACAAATTTGATTTCGCGATTCAGGTGACGGTTGAAGATGACAACACTCTGGTGATCCGAAGCAAGGGGAAGAGAAAGCGCGACGACGGGGAGGAGGAAGGGTGCAAGTATATAAGGCTGGAGAGGAAAGCGGTCCAGAAGCTGCTGAGGAAGTTCAGGTTGCCCGGAAATGCCAATGTAGCAGCAATTACCGCTAAATGTGAGAACGGGGTTCTGACTCTGGTTGTCGAGAAGCTTCCTCCGCCTCCCAAGCCCAAAACAGTTGAAGTCTCCATCTCTTGAAGCAGGTGAAAGGCAGCTGGATTCATGTGCTTTGTGTACATTTAGGCTTCTAGTTCCAGGGTTTAGGGTTTATGTGTTAAGGCAATGGAATTGGAACTTGAGTGGAAGGGCAACAATTTGTCCGGACCTACATCTCTGTCTCTATTGTAATCTTGAATTCTAATTTTTCATAAAAAGTAAAAGCCAACGGCAAAAAATTCTATGGGCAGAATCGGATACGAGTTCGAAACAAAATTTCCTGATGGTTTTTTGGACGAGTCCGACCAAGAGAGGGAGGTTTCAGTCGGACGACTTTCTCTTCTTTCGTGATTTCGGCTTCTTTTTTCTAGTTTCCTTATCAGCAGGAACATCGTCGTTCAACAGATGCTCATATTCTTCAAGACTAGCAAACGGGGATGCTCCAGACTTCCCTCGCTTCCGTTTACTTGTGCTTATAACATTCTTCCCCTCATCCCCGTCAATGCCGTCATCTGCATCACCTATGTCAATGTCGTCGTCGTCTGCATCACCTATGTCAATGTCGTTGTCGTCTGCATCTCCTAAGTCAATGTCGTCGTCGTCTGCATCTCCTATATCGATGTCGTTGTCGTCACTCTGGCCATCGTCCGCAATGGCATCAAAGTCTTCTCCCTCCCCACTGTCTGAGGCCAGGTCCAGCTCAGTATCACTGACATTAGCAACCAAGTCTTCATCATCTTCATTGGCAACTTGGTCCAGATCATCGTAATCATAGTCACCATCTGCTTCAATAGAAACACCAGCGGAATCCAGCATATTGTCAATCTCTTCGTTATCGCTGTCATCACCGCCACCACCATCCACGTCGAACAAATCTGCAGCGCCTTCATCTTCTGTTGCCTTCTTCTTTTTCTTCTTTGGTTTCTTTGAAGAATTCATCTTGTTCGTATAGAACTTGTGGAAGACAAGATCTTCTGGGGCTACATCTTCCTCACCCAATGAGAGAATAGCTGATCCGATTAATTGGTTGGTCATGTCAAGCTGGAACGAGAAAAATCAGTCAGCATTGCAGATTTAAGGGGCCTGTGTTTCGGCACTGACCATAACTATGGTACTCAAATCATTCAAATCATTTAAGGGGCAATTCTACAAGTTCAGGAAACAAGCAGACCTTTTTCGCAGGTTCAATTTGTGAACCACCATGCCATGTGCTTTGCTTTGGTTTCTTCTCCATAAACTTGTCCAGAAAAGCAGTAAGTGATAGGTCATTCAGCGGGTTTCCATTGTAGACAATGTTTGCCCCAGAGAGTAGGGTCTTTGCCATGGTTGAAACCGAAGGGTGCACATGTGAAGCAAGTACTGTCAGCTCCCACCAGCTCACACGATCTGCATTACTGTTTGCTCATATAGAAATGGGAATTTGGAAGTTAATAGAAAATATAGACAAAAATAAAGGGTGCAAAGCATTAGAAATCCTGCAGTGGGTTGTTTGACAAGAAATTTGGTTTGACCTTTACTTTTTCTCTCTTCATTCTTTTTTTACTAACAAAGTATTACATGTTGCACTTATTCAATATTCTGCCACACGAATATGGATGCTAGCCTGTTAAAGACAACTAACCAATAAGAGGGTTCTCGGCGTCGTGGATCATAGTCTCCAGGCAAGCGAGGCTTCTCGGATGATGCTTGTGGTGGTTGCACATTACTAGCAGGGGTTGGTTTGGAATCATTTCGATCTTTTGTCACAAAAAACTCCTCTGCTTCATCAGAACCTTCACCTTCAGAATAGGAGGCGGTGGATTCATTATCATCTTCTGAAGAATCATGGTCAGAATTGGCAGCATCATTGCTGTGTGCAAGCTCAACATCGAGTTCCTGTTTCTCTGGGAGAGGGGTGGGGTTATCATCAGTTTCTTCTCGAACATCTTTAAAATGCTCAAGTTCATCATCAACTGACTCATTCTGGAGCACCATGTTCCTGCGTGGGGATGGCGAATTAGAAACATGTTTAATTGACATGTTGAGTAAAATCTAGGGCACAGATCTCCGAAATAGCACTAGCGTACCATAATGGGGGTCTTGCCTTGAGAACTTCTGAAAGGAGGAAGAGGCATCCACATGCATATTGAGGTGGCTGCTGAAGCGCAACCTGTTCAAATTACATCATCCACATAAGTGCAGCATAACAATCATCGACCTCTATTTCACAATGCATGGTTTCCTCAAAGAAGCTTACACTAAGATCCGAAACTCCAAAAATCTCCAATCATGGTAACACAACAGATGCAAATTCTACTTTGTGGGTTTTATTAATAAGGTAATTAACAGAAATGAGATACATGTAGAGCTGTCTAGGAGGAACTGTGGTACGTGTGGCAAACTCATAAGACCATAACTAAGTACATACCTGCAATACACGCTTTGCGAAAGCAGCTGCACGCTTCAAGTTCAGATCATTTTTCATTGCCCTCAGAATAAGTCCGATAAACATTTCTGCCTAAAAAGAAAGTCATATAAAGACGGTAAGATATATAATTGAATGAAAGGAGTCAAATTTGTTGCATGCTACCCAGCTCCTGCTGAAGCTAATAGTAAAGTGAAATTTATTGATCTAAAAAGAAGCTTCTCAAAGACTATAAGAAAGTGCGAGAGACGAGTCTTAAGAAAGAGCGTAGCAAAAGTACTAAAAAAAGCGTAAACAAATCCAGCTCCACTTACCTTAGAAGTATTCATGGCAGCTGGAAGTAGTAGTTTTGAGTACAAGGCCCTGTAAAACCTATCACTGACGATTTGATTCTTAGATGAGATCTTATCGAGAAGCATCAATGCTTGAACTCCTACATTAAAATTCTTAGAATGAACCTGCACAAGTGTCCAGATTAATTTCCATGCACAGAATCAAAGATATAGCTAATCTTCCAAGTAATGACTAGCAAAGCTTTGAGCTTACCAGCTGGAAAAGCATTGGTGTTTGGACCTCAACAATGTCATCAGCCTCATTGCTAGAGACAAAGGGAAATGCTCTATTGACTCCCTGTAAAAGAGACGCAGAAGTGGTCAGTAAGTTCCTTGGAAAATGTTTTTCTAAGCCTAAATTTATGCCTAGCCTTTTGCACTCTTTCTTGTATTCTTTTTCTCTATGAGTAACTAAAAGCTTGTAAACACACCAAGATGTTCCTATGAGATGGTGAGATGACATAGCTACACTGTTATGAAAGCTGAGGATGCATCCTATATATACTGTAGACCCAACAAGTATTTGTACTAACCACCAGTAGAGCTGACAGAAGGCGTGAATCCAATTCAACATGAGAATCCGATGAACTCTTATCCTCATTAGAACTGAGTGGCTTTTTAGACCATGCTTTCCCTTTTTTATCCATCTTTTCACCAGCAGCAGCCTCATTAATAAGTACCTGAAATTTTACTTTGTGACTGTTCATTTTCTATTTCCATAATTTAGGCCTTGTGTACTCCAACAAAAACATCATGATGCAGGGATGTAGAGAATGTGGATTAGGGGGGCAGAAATCATAAGTGTTATGGATGATAAACATTCAAAAGATAATGTAGTTCATCATTACCTTGAAAAGTGAAAAATAAACATCGATTAAACGTTTTGCCACCTTTGGTCCATCTCCTTTATGAGTTAGACGCATTTGGCTCAGAAAGTTAACCTGCATATGTAAAATTTTTGTTCAACAGTTTGTAAGTTGCACCAATTTAAACTGAATGTAGGTAGTATACATTGACTTTGAGTTCAAATCCATGGCTCCTCAATTACTAAGAATTAAATACAAAAACAAGCAAAGTGGGCATGATCAAGAACAAGAAGAAAATTGCTATTTGCTATATGAAAATTCAGACTAATAGCTCCTCAACATGTAAATATGCGTCAGACAGTATGTCAATGAGCAGAATCATTAAATACTGATGCACTTTGGTCATAGCATAGGATCTCCGACAAAGACATGCATGCTCATATGTAATTATGTTAAGAGGAAACATATCAGTGTCTCATGATCTCATCTAGAGATGTTTCTATGCTTCATGATTTTATTGTCGGAGGAAGCCTATTCCTCTCACTGTCTAATTACTTTGGCAAGACAGCTTCAGCCCTTGCATATAGTTTAAAGATCCACCATCATAAACACTAAAACTTTAATATTTCAATAACATTTATGGGCAAACAATCAAACAAAATGTTATGTGGCAGCTGAAACAAGTAGTAATGATACTAGCTTAGTCCAGATTATGGTAGCGATTAAATTAATAGTAGTGTTTATAATGGGACATACTGCATGATATTTTGCTTGTGGAGTCAAACGTGGGCGAAAGAGAAAAGAGTCCACCTCGTTGATCACCACTGCCTGTTCAAAGGAGTTCTTAGTATAAGATGGGACTGGGAGGACTACTCAGATCCACAAATTAGATTTAGCTAAGCTCAATAGATATACCTTCATGTTTGGATGATCAGACAAAAGGTTTGATAAGTGAAAATCAGCATCAGATGCCCCCTTATTTTTAGGATCTCCCAGCTGTAAGCAACCAAAAGGAAGAAAGCAGACAATGAAGCGAGTTGACAATTGTAAGGGGACAAAAAGGTATATGAAGGTAAGTGAGGCAAAAACCAGGTTAAACTTACTTTGTTAACTAGCGCAGACAGTAATCTACGCTCCTGCTCTGATTTATTCTTTAGCAGCACATATATAGTCTGGAAGCATTTATTTGTATAGGAGAGTATGGATCAAAATTCTCACATCAGCATATTATAGATGTTACAGACAACTTCACGTGCATTATAGCTAAAAAAAAAATGATATTTAAAAAAGATATGAGTTACACCTTGGAAAATCATATGAGTTACATCATGCATTTTTTCAGTTTGTGGTAACTTCAATTTTGAATATTTTTTTCAACAAAAAAAAAAAAAAAAAAAAAACTAAAACAAAGATAGGAAAGTGTGGTTTAATCTTTTCACTTTGTGGTCACTTCAACGTTGTTTTAAGCAAAATGTGAAACTTCAGAAAATCACATGAGTTACACCATGCATTTCCACCCAATGGTTGTTTTTATATCAATAACAATGAGCAAACAGAGAACAGAAAATACTAATCTCTTATGTGTAAATTCTTACAACAATCAACCTACATAACAGTTGTCATCCAAGCCTTAAACTTTACTTACAGCAAATCAATATCTGAAATAGTAACATGCTTACAAATGAAAATCTAAGCGAACTTCTAACAAACATGCTCCTCAAATTCCAATTGGACTGTTGGTTTAAAGAGGAGGCTTGAACTTTATTAAAAAAAAAAAAAAAAAAAACCTGTTTCACTGGAGAAAATGAATATTGGAACTTTGTAGCTTCAGGAACAATCGAAAATTAGTAGTCATAATGGGAGGTTTTAAACAGGCAGCAAATTAACAATAAGAGAAAAATCGAGAGAACCCAACCTTCAATGCCTTGTTTTTAAGTTCAGGTAACATATCTTTTGATGCTTCCTCAAGAGCAAAAACATAGCGTTCATACCTGAGAGAGACATTATATGTGTCGTGTTAAAAATAGATGCACACAATAAGGTTGTGGAGAAAAAGGAACAAAGACTAAAACCAAATACCTTTGTTTCAAGCACTCCTCCCAATACCATAGAAGAAGAAGAGAATAACCATCTTTTGTCTCTGGAACATGATTTAATGGCTGCTGTATGAGGTTCTTAAGCTTGCGATCAGGTAATAAACTGGAAATAGAAACATATATGCAGATCAGAGCAAAGTAAGGAGCAAAAAATCACAAAATATGAAGTCAAAGTTCTAAAACAAACTCAAGTGGACAAACCAATGCCGTCGATCATTATTAATCATAAGGAAAATGGCTTCTTACTAAACCCAACAGGAGCATCAAATTTCTGTAGAAGTGTTAGACCATTCATCATGAAACACGCCAAAATAGAAAACCAACAATTCACTTACTTCATGGAGCAAAGGGCAATAAATTTAGTATATCATAAAACATGATCATTTCTATAATGAGGCATTGGACTATTTTCAATTTTTGCAGCAAGGTCATAGATTGATAGTAGTTTCAGACGGGCTTGTTTAGTATTACAAACTTTTCTTTCTGGTTTGGTGAGATTCATGAGCTTTCTTGTCTTGTTTGTCAGTGGAGTTCTGTCGTTCTTTTAAATAAAAGTAGTTCTGTAGCAGACCTCACACCTTTAATCCCCCATGGCTTGAGTGACCGTGGAGGGATCAAAGACTGGTTAGTCATTTCCAAGGTTTCAGGACTAATAATGTGTGCACACACACATGGATTGAGGGAGGGATAGAGGAGAGAGATAACCTTGTAAGAAACAATTCTCTCAATGCTTCAAAACCTGCAAATGCATATCGCTTTCCCACTTTGGATGTCACCATTCCTACAACAAATACAAGTCCCAACAAAAGCAAGATTCAAAAAAATAAGGCCAATCAAGGTTCAAATAGAAAGATCGAATCCACACCCAGCTTCCAACAGAACCAAAGCCCATGGTCAGATTGATAATTTGATATGAATAATTTCTTTTATCCCAAAAATCTATCAAAGTTCATCAAGAACTGTGTATACACAGCGACATGAATAAAATTTAGACATTCTATATTGATTCTAGTACATTAGCCTCGGATCAAATGGAACATAGGTATAGGTATAAAATAACTTGGAAACATTCATTGAATCATTATTAGCATTTCTTTTCTTGCTGAAACAAACAGTCACGAAACGAACAATCTAAAATTCTAAGATTCAAAAAATATTTTCCGGCATATGTCAACAAAACAATTCAAGTTGGGAGATGCTTGATTTAAAGCAGTCATTAACTTTCACCCTCTTTTTTTCAAACACCTTCTTCTAAATGCAAACTGAAATATTACCTATAAGTGCGTCAAGGGACCTCATGTTGGCAATGGGATTATCCCCAACCAACACCGAAAATGCTGATATCTTATCCGATGCAGTTCCGGACCTCTGTGTGGTAAGCAAAAGCTTAATATCCCCACTCTTCCCTTTCGATGACTCGTAGTCCGCTACGTACTGCGCCATTAACCTCTCTCCAAGCTCTTTCTTCTTTGCCACCACACCCTTCCACTCCTCCGCATTCTTCACCTCCATTTTCTTCCCACCCACAAGCACCTTGCCTTCCAATTCCTCAGCTTCCTCATACCACACCCCCAAGTTGTTCGCCGACATCAATGGCAGCTTCGGGAGGTTCTTGAACTTCTCAAAGTTTCTCGCTTTGTCCTTGCTGCTGTTTTCCTCCAGTGAAGAAAGTGTGAGTTTCGGCTTCTGGTTTTCATTGGGTTTGAAATTCGGCTTGTTTGGCTTCTGGTTTTTGGTGGGGTTTGGGATTGGAGCTGGTTTGGACTTCCTTTGGGGTTTTTTGGGACCGGGATTGCGAAAATCGACATCGTTGAAGCCGGAGGAAGGGAGAGAGGTTGCGAGACCGAGAGAGGAAGCGAAGGAGGCTACGTCGGACCGGAGGTGATCTATGTCTTCTGGGTTGCTAGCGGATTTCTTTGATTTAGAATCCGCCATGACTGGCTGTGGAATGAAGCTTTACCAGAAAATACAGACGAAGGGGCGGGGATGGTTGTAGGGTTTAAGAAAATGGGCTTTTGATTTGGATCCGGGTAAATTTAAAAGTCGACCACAATCTGATGGGCTAGGCCATTGTGGGCCTAGGACTGAGTTTTCTAGCTTCACGGATGCCAGATGCGACTTTTTTAATACGTTGAGTATTTATTTAAAATGTTTAAAAATATTAAGATCAATTTAAAACGATATTGAAAATTTGAGGAGTTTTAGATACTTAGTTATATGTTTGGTGAATTATTGAGGAAGGAAAAGTGAACGATTCTTATTATAGTGCATAAACACGATTATTTTTCATAAATGGTGTAGTCTATTTACAATAATATGTTTTTTTTTTAGTACAGAGATATTTTTACATTAAAAAGAGAGAGCTTAGCTAAGCTGTATAATTGGCAGCCTAATTTGGTATCGAATTTTTCATCCACGATATTCGAACCTAAAACTTCTCACTTCCAGATGAAGAGGAATATCACTAGATCATAGTACTGATTGGTTAATATGTTTCGAAGCATCACCAATTCTTTAAATTAAAAAAAAAAATTGAAAAAAAAACTCTAAACCGGCATATCATTGACTTCTACAAATCTATCTCACTTCCACTTCCAAATGAAAATGAATATCACCGAACTTATGTTTAAAAGCATCACCAATTCTTTAAATTAAATTAAAAATAAAAAATAAAAAAAATAAAAATAAAAAAGTGAAAAACTCTAAACCGGCAGATCATTGACTTCTACAAATCTAGCCGTTGGTGTTATCCAACGGCTGAGATAGTACGGAAGTAGAAATCTTAGTTCTCCTCCTAGGGTTTTTCGCTCGCAGCCTCCCGATAAAGCGAGCAAACCCGCAGCCCCCCACTCTCGCAGCCTCGCCTCACTCTCGCATAGAAAATCGGCCGGAGGCTCATCTTCCCCCTCTATCTGTTGAAGTCTCGACGATGGCTACCACCGCCGCAGCACCGCGTCAGCTCTCTCAGAAGGAGGCTGACATTCAGATGATGTTGGCCGCCGAAGTCCATCTGGGCACCAAAAACTGCGACTTTCAGATGGAAAGATACGTCTTCAAGAGACGCAACGATGGTATGCATCATATCTCCTCCTTAATCTTCCTCATTTTTACTTATATTTATGCTAATTTTTTGGTAATATAATATGAAATTTCAGATTTTTGAATATGTTTTGTTTGTTTTGCGGTGTCAGAAATGGGGGGTATTTTCTAATTTATGCTGAATATGTTTGTGCTAGATCTGGTATATGGGTATTATTATAGCTATGGTGTTATTTGTTCTTGTTGGTATATTTTGTTGCGCTTCTTTTACTTTGAATTAGAATTCATTTTTCCCTATTTAAGCAGCTTCATTGTGTTCACTGTAGTAGTTGATTTTAGAAAATGGCTGTGTATGTTATGTCGATTCGTTGCTGTCAAGGTTATGTTTTTATTTTTCGATTGCACGGGTTTGTTGTCAAGCTGCACGAGCAAGGAACTGTATGATTTGGGTTGTGTGGTCATGATTTAGTTGTGAAGTGCGATGATACGCCATATGTGTTTTTAAGCAGCTGATTGTTATACGAACATAGCGTTTTATTTTCATGATTTAGTTCTCAATCACTTATTTGGTCATTTTCAGGAATCTATATCATTAATCTTGGGAAAACATGGGACAAGCTGCAGCTGGCAGCGAGAGTGATTGTTGCGATTGAAAACCCAAAGGACATCATTGTGCAGTCCGCAAGGCCATACGGTCAGAGGGCTGTACTGAAATTTGCTCAGCACACTGGTGCCAATGCAATTGCTGGCAGGCACACTCCCGGTACTTTTACCAATCAGCTCCAGACATCATTCAATGAACCCCGTCTTCTCATTTTGACCGATCCACGAACTGACAGCCAGGTGATGATCTTCTTTCATTTCTCGTGGTTTTGCGTGTTTTGTATATGTTCATTTGTAGACAGTTGCAACCGTAAATTAGTTTGAATTGTAATTTATTTGTGATCATGTATGTGATACTATGTAGTTCTATTATTCCCCACTTCTGTTCTGCTTTTTTTCTTTCAATGTGTACTAATATTCTCTATGTATCGGCAGCCTATTAAGGAAGCTGCTCTCGGAAACATTCCCACCATTGCTTTCTGTGACACTGATTCTCCTATGCGTTATGTTGATATTGGCATCCCAGCCAATAACAAGGGCAAGCACAGCATAGGATGCCTTTTCTGGCTCCTAGCAAGGATGGTCTTGCAAATGCGTGGTTCACTCCTTCCTGGTCACAAGTGGGATGTTATGGTAAGCATAGAATACTAATGTTGAACAATATTTGAGCATTATTTTGTAATTGAGCATATTTAGAATTGTCTCTAAGCTTCATTTTCGCCCAAACTTCTTTTTGCAGGTTGATCTATTCTTCTATAGAGATCCTGAGGAGGCCAAGGAAAAAGAAGAAGAAACTGCAGCAATTGAGTACGGAAACGATTTCTCTGCCCCTGTTGGCGGTGATTGGTCTGCCCAAATATCTGATGCTCAGTGGCCAACGGATGCATCTGCACCCATCCCTGCAGCTCCTGGCTGGACCGTAGAAGCAGGTTTCACTTCCCAAACCATTTTATTATTAAAAGTTTGTGCTTGAATTGTTGCGCTTGAGTTTGTATTATCTACCCCTGTTTTTGCTGCTTATTTTTTCTAAACTGTTATTGTTTTGCCACGCTCTATGCAAATTATCCATTTGCTGTGGTTAGCTCATTTCCCTGCAGACTTTGCTGGATGTTAGAAATATTTATGCTTGCTACCTGGGATATCCTTGAACTTCTTTGTTCGCCCGTGTACCTATTCTGACTTATCCCGTTTATGTTTTGCAGCACCAGTAGTAGCAGATGGATGGGATTCGGCTGTTCCACCACCACAGGCTCTGGCTACTGCCCCCATTGTTGAAGGTGGAGTTCCCGCTCCAACCGGCTGGGAATAAAGGAAATTTTGGTCACCACAATGTGTCGAATCATTTGTAATCGGCTAGATTTTCTTCCTCTTTGGGTTTCGAAAAGGGATTATGATTCCATTTCTGAAAAATGGATTGGTTTTTAAACTGTTAAGCTGTAGAATTGAGTTTTCTTGGAGATGTTGACAATGTTATCCTTATTAATATATATGCTTTCTTAACCATCTTATATTGTTGCAAATAATAATCAACAGTGCTTTCTGCGCCAACCTTGTTTACGCAGTTTATGTGATTTTTGGACAGTCACTCCCCTGCTATTGCACCACCACTGCACCCACTACTGTCGCCGTTTGCCTGCATAAACGTCTCTATGAAAGTACGCTCAAAACTGTGGATTGTATGACGATGCTCAAAGTTTTTGTCGAGGGCATGAATGCCATGTCGGAAAAACAAAGGACTTTGCATGCATTTTAAGTGTGGATTGATGTTGAACATCTTTGTATTGCCAATCAATTTTATGGTGAAAAACTCTTCATTTGTATTGTTTGATTGATACGAGACTTGGGTAATATTTAGCGATGTGTCAGGTTGCAGGACTTCGTGAATTATTCAATTTTTTTCTTACTACAACGTGTTTATGAGCAGCAATTTGGGTTAGGTTGCAGGACTCTTTTATCTTTTCTTTTCTTTTTTTTTTGGCGTTCCTTTTTTCTCAATTGCAACTCTTCAAGGTAGTGACTTATCATTTTATAACATGTTCAGTTTGTGAAGGTTTCCTTAAAAGTGCTTTTAAAATTACTGAAATAGTTTTTAAAGAAAATATTTTTGAGTTTCAAAAGCACTTCAAGTGTTCATCCAAAATCATTTTCATCAAAAACACTTTTAACCATTTTAATATAATTCCAAACGAGCGCTTAGTTTTGGATGAGCCATCCTTTTTGGATGGATTTAACCCCAATTATCACGATTGTGTTGAATCCATTTATTATCCACCTTGTGATAAAATTGGACAACCCCAAGTTTAACCCAAGTTCACCCACAGGTTGGGTTGAGTTTAACCCGACCCCATATTGTAAATGATGACTAGGGTCGGGTTGACCTTGTAACATGCCCAGCCCGTACGAGTGAACGTAATGCAGCAGGGTCATGAAACGACCATCCCTTTCTAACCACCAAAAAAAAAAAAAAAAAAGAAAAGAAAGAAAGAAAGAAGCACTCTCAAATGTTGCAGACTACTCGGAAATGGGGTTCAACCGGGACACAATCTGCTGGTGTGCCAACTTAGCAAACCAATGCCTTGAACCACACAGCTATACACCTCCAAGTTGTTGGTCGGAATTTGATGCGCGGGAGTAGGTCGACAAAGAGCTATCCAATCCGATCAACGTTTCAGCTTCACCTCGCTTGCTTCGAAACTCTATTTGCTTTTCTTAACATTTCCAACTGATACCCAGTAACTTTACTTGACATTCGCATACAAGCGGAGATGCAGTCCAATAGCATTTTACTTTTCAAGGAGATAAATATTGGAAAATGATTTTCAGACATCCATTTCTCCTTCTACGCACCTTCCTTTTCCGTCGCCTTTAGAATGAATAAATTGAGCGGAATTAAAGAAAGTGTGTAGGGAGAAAATGGGGTGTGTGAAAATCACTTCCCTGACACTACATGATATGAACATCAGCGCTGACGTGCACAGATGGGTAATACAAAGTTTGCTCGATAAATAAACATGAGAAAGAAAATGAAATGAAACAAAATCTGAACCTGCATATTGAATTGAGAGGAGGAAATCTGTTGCTATCTAATAAAATTCACAAGTAAATAATTTTTAGAGATATTAGAACCTCCAAGAAGCGGTGGAGTTGAGAACTATACGGGTTGCTTATTGCTACTTCCCCTATCATGACAATGGACCATATGACAAGGTAAACTGTAAAGTCTACCAAAGAATTAGTTTTCACCTTGAAGAATCAATTTCTCAGCAAATCCCAGTACTATGCTCTTTTGGTTGGTGACATTCTTAACATTTATTTTCTGTACAAGAACCCAAATCCTTCGGACGGGTTGAGTTAAAGTTACGAGGCAAAACCTTTGAGTTAGCTTCAAAGAAACAGCAACTCCCCGTTAGCTACCCAGTCCATGAAGCTCTCTGAATATGTGGGTGTCACATTATCACGACTGACCTCTGATTCGTATTGCTCTTTTCCCTAATAATCACGACAAATAAAAGACGTTAACAATTTGGTTCACTGCTCTAACACATGGAGTACAAAGATGACAAGTCTAACAGGATATGGAAGTCTATAAAACATCTTATGGAGGCAACAGTTCTGCAGCGATAGAAACCAATTAATACTAAAATTTGAATAATACACAACGTCAATGGATAAAGTCCAAGGTCCAACTCTTTTCCTCCAACTTTATTAAGCAAACTAGCCATCACCACTTGGTCACTACTGAAAAAAGGATGCTACGACAGAGTTCTACTTACGTAAGGGCAGTAGAATGGTATAACCAACTAATCTTCCGTCTTTTCATCTGGAAATCTGTTAATCTTTTCTAAATTAATGCAAATGGTACACTTTTTCACTATTTCAATATTTCGTGCCAATCCCAGCAAGATGATGATAATAGTTTACCTTTCTCGTGGATCCAGATTCACTTGCAGAAGTGCTCGTTTCAATCTTTGGTCCATTCACAAGATTCTCCGAGGAAAGGCTGGTCATAGACCTATTGCCAATCAATTGTCAGTCCTCATAACTAGAAAGTTTTCATGATATATTGCCAAGTCTAATCTGCATGCATTTTTTAGAGGGTAGGAATAAGTACCTTCCACATTCTTCTTCACAGGAGTTTCCTGATGTGGACAACCAGTCTGCATCCAGAAAATTTGACAAGTTGCAATCATCATCGTGTTCATCGTAAATGATATGATCACTCTGGTGGCATTCGTGTTCTTGCAACACACCAAAAAGCTGCTTGCAAGGCATTGAGGGGGTAAACCTACAACAGCAATTATTAGACCGGAAGAAAGGAATTATTGTAGGCTTAAAGATAGAACAACCATCAAATTTATTGGCTTAGAAAAACTAGAATGTTTTTGTTTGGCCATTAGAAACCTGATATTGTTACAACAGCTGGTAAACGAGTATATGAATTGCAACGCAAGCATACCTGCTATAGGATATCTCACTTTCGCAAGTTGAGATTGCTGGTGCAGACTCTGAAATTGCTCTGTTACTTCCTTGTGCGATTTCAGACAAAGGTTGATTGTGCCCAACATCTGTGCTTGCCATAGGTGAATCACTTTCACCGAGAATATGGCCCTCAGATAGTGACCTTTTGATAAACGACCTAAATACATAGAAATTCATCTTGAATGTCATATGTAGAGCAAGTCATAGGCTATTTATTCCTCGTGATAATATCAAACAAACAGAAACCGCAATATTGATTTTTTTTTCTTTTTCTTTTTCTTTTCTGCTAATAAGAAACCATAGTATTAATCTACTCATCTTTCTAATAGAGTCATAAGCTGAGAATTATTGTCACCCTAAATATCATCCACCGAGATATCAGATATCTTGAACTTAAAATTGAAAAACGTTTTAGACCCATCATAACCCACCACCAAAATACCAATATTGCCCCAACTAACCACTATCTCCCACCCACGTGGGACACTATTCTCCAACAAAAATAAAAACATTGACATATGGATACGTGTGTGCATATATTTTCTTTTTACAATGGTGGTCTCCCTATTTCGACTGCAAAGAACGAACACATAGCATTGTTATTAGCAAAATTACGGTCATACCTCCCAACATTGTAGTGCTGATCCGAATTCAATTCCCACAGTTGTGGTTTACCCGGTTGTGGTTGAAAGTACCCTAGGAATCTGCAGAATTATACAGTGAAATAGTGCACCTGTTAGCTTACATTACTCAACTTGACACGCCCGGATCCCGATGTCCGAGGGACATCGGGATGGTCACGTGCTAGCCGACACCCAAGGGTGACGCAAGCCATTAAGCGAAATTTATATGCATGTTCACATGTTCTCAGCATTTGCATTAATTAAATGGCTTTTGTCACCCTCGGGTGTCAGCTAGCATGTGGTCATCCAGATGTCCCATGGACATCGGGATCGGGGTGTGTCACAAATGCAGATGGACCAAGTATAAGAGTGGCATCTTTTGACTTACACATTAATAGCATCTTGTTTCACACCATCCACGTAAGCATTACTGTAGAACCGCTGTATAGTTCTAAAGAACTCCTGGGACTGCGTTGCTGCCTTCCACTGGCCTCTAGTCTCAGAGAATATCTGTTTCAGATCAACAAAAAACATAAAAATCAACCGACACAATAAGACCATTTATAGGGCCAAGGTATTGGGAAAAGGCAGAGCAACCTTAAAACCCTGGAACGTGTAACCAGAATATCACAGGGGAGGATCCACCAATAAACAAATATAAGACACATAAATGATTTCAAGGTAACTTAGTTAAAATTACTACTTCCATCTTCCCAGTTTTAATCCATCACGTTACTTTTATTTACCGGATACCAGCAGTGGAAGTTGAGATCTAGAATCATGTATTTTAAGTTACCTTATTATGCGCTGGAGAGCCGCCATATTGTAGTGCAAGTATGTCACCCATTGACTCATAAACTCTCATCAAGTCCTCAGCCAGAGGGTTATCCAGATCAATATCGGGAGATTCTATAAATCCTAAAGCATGCAGCTGATGTCCAAGAGCAACTAGCCCATAAGAATATTGGGCGACATTTGTGCGATCTAAACAGTCTATGCAATTGGTCCTCAGGACTCCTTTCTGAAACATCATGCTTGTGATATTGCAATTCATGCTTGCACCATCACCATCACTACCATTGCTAATTTCTGCTTCTCGGCTATCAGCATCCTCATCTTTACTTGAACAGCTATGGGACAAGCAGTCATCGGCATCATCATTTTTCCTGCATCTCATCAAAATTGTCAGCATTGTAAATAGCTTGCAAGTGCTTTTGTGCACACAATACTTCCAAATGCCTGCTATTGTATATATTGATATATAAAACTACTGGACAACAAAGCATATAACAAGGAATACCAAGCTGAAAAAGCAATATCTTGAGTCTTGATAAGAACTTACTCAAAGCCAGATAATCCCTCAGGCCTAAAAATGGGGTTTACTTGACAATAGAAGATTCCGGTCAATCCCAATGCATATGTAGCAACTTTTCCGAGATGTGCCAATACATTGGTAGCTTTGCTGTAAATGATACAGTTCAATTAATCCCAACCATAATTTTAACTAAAGACGTTCTTTCTACCTATCATAGGAAAAGGGAAAGTCAAATACCTTCTGGCATGTTTGTGCAGATCCCAATGGAGAAACCTCAGGCGACTCTCTTTTGGTAAACTCCTATTGATAAATCTGATGGCATGTGAAAACTCTGCACGGAGAATTGTTTCTCGAGGTTTCTTCTCATTTGTCTGAAAAGAACGATCAATTATAGGAGAAAAGATGAGAAGAGAGTTGGAAGGACGATCAGATTTAGTTTAAAATTTATATACAAGGATAGCAAAACGAGAAGCATTGATGCCTGTAAAATAAACTAGTGCTACCTTAATCAGATTCAAAATAATTATTGGGTCTCCATATCTCTGGACAAGATTTTCAAAATGAAGTCTTGTGGCCTCGTAGTTATGATCCTTCCTTGATACTGGCAAAAGATAAAATATCAGTGGAATGTATGAGAACCACCACAGAAAATAAAACAAGTGGGTTTGCCGGAGTCATACGTATTATGTCAGGTTTGATATTTAGTCGAGAGGTTTCCTGGGACCAGAAAAGGGGAATTGATCCTCGGTGCTGCACAACAGAACTTATTCGTACTGGGTGTCCTTCAGGAGCATCTTCAATAACAAGCTGTTCTGTCTCAACATCATTAGCTACTTTACCTTTCTCATTTACACCTCGCTTTAGATATCTGCACACACGGGAATGCAAATGTATATTTGTAAGGAACTTAGCAGTAACCATTAATTAATACAGAAAACAGGCAGTAGCAGTGTCCAAACCTGGTGCCAGCAAAGTGACGTGAACGTCTGGCAATGAGGGTCAACTTGAAATCCCTGCCAGATACAGAAAGATTCACCTGGATACCAAAGCACGAAGCCATTGAAAATATTACCCAAAAATGTACCAAACAATGCGCACAAAGTTTCTTCAAGAAAAACTTTTAAGGAAGAAATTTTGCATTAATCACTATATATCATAACAGCAACCAAGATTACTTTGAATAATTAGAAAAGACTCATCACATAAAGGAATAATAAGCTTAGAACTAAATGCAAAACAAAATTCCAGGAAGCAATCAATAAATTTCTAGTTTGAAGTAGTGCCAATGATGGATTTGGCGTTCTTACCTGTTTAAAGAATCCATACACTAAAGCAACTGTCCAGAGAGTATTCTTCAGATAATATCGGATTCCATGTGTCAAATACTCATTCCAAACAAACATTGTTTCATAAAGGGATGATCCCGTCTTCCTATCACATATATTCTTTTGAAGACTAGACATAATATTGTATGAATAGCTGAAAAAGAAGTCCTTTGTGAGGTCCAACGTGCATAGGAGCTTCTTGTATCTATTTCAACAAGAAAAGGAAAATGAGGAATAATGTATATCGATAATTAACTTTATAATTAAAAAATAAAAAAATAAAAAATAGAAAGCGACAATATACTGATGAAACAACTATTTGAAGTAAAGATATTAACCAGAAGGGGAAAAAAAGGAGAAAAGGAAAGAAAGTGGTTTTCCCCGTGAAAAACCTGATGATACCTTGCCTCATTACATTTACATCACAATGGCAATGAAGTTTGCCCCTGCATATTTGCAGGATTTGGACTGGAAAGGCAAGTGGCAATAGCCCCTAAAAAGCAGTATTAACAATGAAGGATCTAACAACAAAGATTTCGTATATGCCAAATTAATAGTCCACAAGATTCATTATTTGCCTTATCTTAGCAAAGACATACTAAGGTAGAAGAAGAACAAGAACCAAGTCTGAATTGAGAAGGTCCACATCATTAATATCACATTGAAGGGTGTATTAACTATTAACAATGGAGTACAGAGATTACCTCCACAGTGAAGAACTTTTTACTACTATACTAGCCAAGTTAATTGAAACCTAAATAACATAACACCATGGCACGGTTCTTATAGAAATACAAATTGGCAATTTAAAACTCTGAATACTACTCCCTTAAATCGCTTTAAAAGTACCAAGTACATATTACATTTACATGCAAAATGGACAAAAGACCTGTTCTCATCATTCTTAGAATTGGCCAATTTTGACCGCACGGCAGGATTTGGAACCGGAATCATCTCGCTCTTGGAAATTGCATAGATCGTATGGCCACAAATAGTGCCAATTTTCCTTCTTTTTGTAATAATTATCATGTAATAAGGTCCCAGAAATTTCACGAACCCTAAAATCAGAAGAAAATATCTTCAGATTTAAATTAAGACCAAAAGATGTGCAAAGGTATAAAACCATGCAAAGAAGTCCTACCAACAATTCCATAACAATTGGTGATAAGTTTAAGTCCACCCATTGACTTGTTTCCTTCATCTATCCGTTTCAGGAGGTCGTAGCACTCATTATCCGAGTATGTTGCAGGATCTTCAAGAATGTCTAACTCAGATGGATCCAATCTGTTAATCTTTAGAACCCTCCAAAAGGTTCTGCATTTGTCTCTTCCTATCAAATAAAAATTCTGTTGCATACAAAATGTCATTAATAATCGGTAGTCTCAACAATTGGCACAACAAAGAGGTGAAACAAAGAAACGAAGCAACGAATTTACACTATTTTTTCTATATTCCTAAAATGAGAGCAACAAAACAGACAGCTTTCAACAACCAAACCCATCAACATCCAGTTTCTATCCGAAAGATTTGAAAATACATGAGATTTCCAAATCAAACAGGAATGGAAAGATATCATAGCAATATATTCAAGCTTCAATGCCGGAATTTTCAATAACGAATCAAATTAAATTGACAGCGGGTCAAGTTTTGCAAAGACTCCTGAAGCAGCACAAAAAAAGATTCAATACCAAAACATCAAGAAATCCGCATCAACAAAATTCAATGTATACGAACTCAAACTAAATAATACTCAAAAACTCAAATCATAAAGTTGACTAAAATTAAGTTCTGAACAATCAAAATCAAAACTTGAAAACTGTTCACATCTCACATATTTGTCCTTCAAGTCAAATCCAGCTTCACAAGACTAACATTAGCAATTTAGCAGGATTCATGTTATGCATTCCTTAAAATCAAAAGCAGATCAAACCTTAAAAAACAAGACACATTCAATTCAAAGCATATACAGAAAACATTATATTTAGCAAAAATCTAGTACCGAGCGGGTTTCGTAGAGCTTGAACTTCTGCAAAAAGCAGGAACTGGGTTGTTCCGGGTTGACCCGATTACGAGGGAGTTGCCCTGTCCCCGAGTTCATGATTTCGGATCAACCCGAGCCTCAAAAAGCCCGGGCAAAAAAGCTTATTGCTTTCCAAACCTGTTTAGCACTTGAATTTCAAAACCCAACACCCTTCACTGCTCAAAAGCTCCAAAAACCTCAAATTTGTACACACAGCACATATACAAACATATACATATATATAAAAACGTACACAATGAGAGACGGAGAGTCAATAATTATATATATGTATGTACATATATGTTTCTGAAATTCAGAGTACAACAAAGTTTTGAAAGAGCAAAAGGGAAACTAAAATTACAAACAAAAAAGCTAAGAGCCTGGAAGAACAAAGAAACTATCTTTCTCCTCTCTCTCTCTCTCTCTCTCTCTCTCTCTCTCTCTCTCTCTCTGAAAGTCTCTGACTTTGTGTTTTGCTTATCAAGCAAAGCAGACAGAGGGAGAAAGCGTCTCCCTCAGATCCTCAGGAAACACAGAGAAAGGCAATGACAGCTTCCGCTTCTGTATCCACACAAAAAAAAAACAATATTAACAATAATTGATAATAATGCCTCATATATACACATTTATTTTATAATTAAATAAAGAAAATTTGATTTCCCTTGCTGATTTTGAAATTTCTCTTCTTTTTTTATTTTTTGTTTTAATTTTCTCAAAAAATTCGTGACCCGCCGAGTCAACACATGATTTACCAATTTTATTTATTTTTATTTTGGAATTTTGATATGGTAATTATTGTGAATAAAAAAAAGGGGAAGAAATTATTTAATTTCCATTGTTTGAGGAATTTTGTCTTTTTGGCCTATGGTTTGCATTTTTTTATTTTTACTTGGGTGGGGGTGGAGGGGACTTATATTTCCATTAATTATTCAATTTTAAAAGGAAAATAATATTAAATTAGGAAAAAAAGGAAAAATATTAAGATGATATATCATGGGTGTGACTTGTGAGAATATGCTAATAATAATATGATGTCTTTTCTCAAGTTGATCTCCTCTTGTGAATGGGGAATTACATATCAATTTGTACTGAAATACTTACTTTTCATATTTTTTTTAATTTTTCGTAAATCTCTAATTTTTGTACTTTGTTTTTGTAAGAGCTCAAATTAAAAATGTCCAAACTTACGAGAGTGAGAAGATATTAACAAAAGCTTTTTTAATGAAATATTTAAGTTTGTGTATTTTATGTTTGTAAAAGAACATATGCTCAGGGCGACATTGAAGGAGAGATATGCTTTGTTTTGCTCAACTAGTCTTTTTCTCTACAAATTACGGAATGGAATTGTTATTGGCACTCCAAAAATCTCATTCTACACTTCAAACTTTCTATATTTGGAAAGAAAAATACATTTGTGAGGAGTGTATAATGAAATTTTTGGAGTGCCAAGAACACTTCCTATTACGGAATTATATATACTAAAACAATTTATACTTTGTTGTTATTTTTAGTCCATTATATCCTGTGAGTGTGATTCAGTTTGGATCGATGAGTTTTCATTATGCATCTAGAGTATGTAATAAAACGGCTCATGCAATCTCGGCGTATGTTTCTAGGCACCGTAAAAAATTAGTGCGCGTTTAAACCTGAACGAGTTTTTAATATTTTAGTTTCGAATGTAAATGTTTATGTTCAAATATGAATGAATTATTTACTTTTGACAAAATATCCATACCCAATCAAAAAGAAAAGTACTCAAATTTATTAAACTCAGGATGTTCAAATTTAGGGTTCATTTTTGGCCTTCATTTTGGGGGTCTGCCGACAAATAAGCAAATTACATTCTCTTGAATCTCTTGATCATCTTAGTACGTGATGCGGAGCCCGAGCCGCACAATTAATACACTTCTAAGGAAAAGGATTATCTCCAGATCTCTTCCACCAAATTCATCAATCCGAGCCATTGAAATTTGATCTAACGGCTAAAAATATGAGCCCCTTTTAAAAGTTATAATAACTTTAACCGTTTGATCAAATTTCAAGGATCCGGATTGATGGACTTGGTGGAAGGGATATAGAGAGGATCTCTTTTCCACTTCTAAAACTCAAAACCAAAAGTATACTTCTACACAATACGGCGTGATGCCTTATTACTTTACTTCTTAGAGCATTTTTAAGGAAGATATTAAATTTAAAAATAATAATTATTATTTAACAGTTTATTTTGTAATTTTGCTTTTTTTTTAATTTTTTATCTTTTGGATATGTCAAATTAAATTATTATTTATTCCATTAACTTATTATAAAAACAAAAATAATAATCAATTAATATAATCAATTAAAAAAGATTTGAAGATGTTGTCTATTTTCGCAGCAAGGTTGAGTGATGTCAATCCATGTCATGCCACATCAAATTTGACTTTTTGGTTAGAAAACATAGTTGCTACTTTTTTTAACTATAGTACTTATTTGAACATTTTGACATCTCTTTTGAAGATGCTCTTAGTTGTTTTTTCTTCTTTTTTTCAAACAAAGAAAAATGTTGTGACATGTTATCATTTTCACGTATATAAAACTATGTTATCTTTTCACGTACATAAAGCTCTCTTACAATGTGATTTAGAGTAGGCATTAATCCGACAGAACTAGTCGATTCAAACCGTAGTGGCCTTTCCCCAACAAAAAAAAAAAAGAACCATAATGGTCGGGCTAGTTGCCATAATAAAACTACCACGACCACTAGATCGAACTCATCATAAATAAATATCATCATAGGCCATTTATATGAATTGAACATAATATATCTTCCAACTAAGTAGAGGCAAATATTTCTAAATCAAAAACTAGTTGGTGTAAAACTCAACCTATTTGCCACCTATTAGTAATGTTGAAAAATATTAATAATTAGGTTTATTTTTTTGTTTGGGTTTCGGGCTTTGCCAATAGAATTAAAGTTAGTTTACTATAAATAGGGTGTTTTGTTATTCATTTGAAAATAAGTCAGTCAAGATGTAGTCTCTCCGAGTTATGTAGCTTTCTAACAATTTTTTTTTTTATTAATAAAGTTTTGTATTTCTTTTGTTTATCGCTTACTTTGATTTTGAACTAATGATAGATCTTATATTCGAAACTCATAAATAACAAATTCGATACAAATATATTTCTTCACCCTTTCGTGTAAAGATATCGTTATATTAAAAGAAAACCTATAACACAAGCACCGTCACATCCCGGCCCGGGCCCCCACCACATTCCGGATTCGACTCCGCCGTAACACAATATTGTCCGTTTTAGGCTCCGACCACGCTCTCACGATTTTGTTTCTGGGAATTCACACGAGAACTTTCCTAGTGGGTCACCCATCAAAGGAATGCTCTCGCGCGAACTCGCTTAACTTCGAAGTTCCTACGGAACTCGAAGCCAGTGAGCTCCCAAAAAGCCTCGTGCTAGGTAAAGATGAGAATATACATATAAGGCTTACAAGATCAACTCCCCTGGGCAATGTGAGATGTAACAATCCACCCCGCTTAGGGGTCCGACGTCCTCGTCGGCACACATCCGGGCAGGGATTGGCTCTGATACCAAATTGTCACATCCCGGCTCGAGCCCCCACCACATCCCGGGCTCGACTTCGCCGTAGCATGGTATTGTCCGTTTTGGGCCCTAACCACGCCCTCACGGTTTTGTTTCTGGGAACTTACACGAGAACTTCCCAGTAGGTCACCCATCATGGGAATGCTCTTGCGCGAACTCGCTTAACTTCGGAGTTCCTACGGAACCCGAAGCCAGTGAGTTCCCAAAATGTTTCGTGCTAGGTAGAGATATGAATATACATATAAGGCCTATATGATCCACTCCCCTGAACGATATGGAATGTAACAAGCACTCTCCTCCCAAAATCAACTTGTTTGAAAGAAAGAAATGTTTGAATTAAGCAAAAAAATTGATAATAATTGCAATCTAGAGAAGTTTTACATAAACAATTAGTTTCAATTGACCAATTTGATTGCCCCCCTCCCAAGTCACTGCCACTTGCATCTCCAGAGATCTTTACTTTGGTTAATTATTTGGTTAAGTAATTGGCCTAACAAATATCTTGGAGGGTAAAAAACCAAATAATGATAAGTGATTGAAGCACCCATGCATAGTTGACCCCCAAGGAAATACATAATTGTTATTTATATGATTGGGCAAAGTGGTCGGAGAGGTGAGAACACTCGCTCCATGTTCCCATCAATGGAAGGCAAATGCAACAAGAGAAATTAAGACTCTGGTAGTTATTCCGACCCATTGCTGCTGCATGCAACTGCCACGTTAACATCATGTTTAGTCATTCATTTCAAGATAATTAACTTATTAATATTTAATTTTCTTTTTTATGATCGTCACTTTGTTCTAATGCTTCTTCATCGATCATTAATTCATCCAGAAACAATGTGTTGGTGTCAAAACTCAGATAGAGTTTGACTGGGTTCAACATCTAATTTGTCCTGAGTGTTGTTTTCAATCTCAATGCCACAAAATGACTCGAGAGAAAAAGAGAATAGACTTGCTATTATTGAAGGCTGTCAATAGATGTGTTTGGACTTGTGTTAAGGTTTTGCGCTTTGTTCTAACTTCTCAATCAAAACAATTGTACCCTATGGCAAAAATTCGTGTGAAATGGCTAAAGGATGGTGATCGTAACATTGAGTACTTTTTATGGCAAAAGTTCAACCTACACGTGTCACTTGGTACAACGGTCTAGTGGTAATCCTCTTCACTTGTAAGTGAAAGGTTTTAAGTTCAATTTTCACCAAAGGCGAAGTTGAATCACATTATTATGGCAAATCCATTGTAAGACTTAGTTCACTCCCTCATCCCCTTATTGTAGATTTTCTTTCTAAAAATTGGGACGGATTTTGTTAGTAATGTTGAAACTCTTCGATCCCATGTGGTTGATTATTTCTCAAGTATCTTTCGTGATGACGGGTTTACTACTGACACAGGTTTGGTGTCACGTTAAATTCCTCACTTGGTGAATGATGATCATAATGCTTCGCTTTTAGCTATTCCTTCTTTTGATGAGGTTCGACTTACTGTTTTCTCTATCGATCCCAGATGCTGCTCCTAGTCCTGATGGTTATTGGGCATGATGTTTGTCGGACAGTCCAATCTTGCTTGGGACAAGGGTTTGCACTTTTATGAATTGAATTCTTCTCTTGTAGTTCATTTTCTTTCGACTCGACTTGATGATGTGCCTTAGCCAATTATGGAATTGATCATCAAGGTAATTTTTGGTGGGACTTTTGTTTTATTTGTATGTAACTCGACTCGCCTAATCCATTATCATATTTTTAAAGAAATCACATTCTTTCTCTCTTATGTTTACGTCTTTCTTTATGCATAACTTATACCTTATTTTAAGTAAGAAAACATATCGCCACGTATATTAAAATTTTTTATCATTTGTTTAATAAAAAAGTGTAAATAAATAATAGGACAAGCAATAAATGGGGTAATTGGTGAAGGAAAATTAAGGGAAAAGATTAAAATCTTCTCTTTGCTAAATAAATACAAACTTACAACCCTTCTCAAGCAAACCCATTCCTTACAACTAAGCTACCCTATAGGACGAGTGGAAGACTAGTAGGAAGAATCGTATATTTTATGACTCAATCAACTTCGTCAAAGCATTCGATATTTCATTTGTTTCTTTATTAATTAACATTCTTGAGCTCAACTTGCTGCATGTACAAAATTCAAATATAATTAACTCCAACAATTTTTAAGTCTTCATAATACTATATCGAAGACATTGTCAATAAACTTTTGTTTAACATAAAACGTGTGAATGAAATGATTAAATGACTATTTGATCTACTTTGTCGTAGGAATTCATGAGTGTACACTTAATGAACATTATCATTTAACAAATAAATGAGATGATCAAAGAATAGACTAAAAAGAAAAAGAAATATTAGAACTCCCTTCTTTCTTTTATTTTCTCTTTTCTTCTTCGTTTAAGTTTCGCGCTCCTCGTAATGAATAATATTATTCATTATGATGATTTTATTTGAGCTAGACCTGACAAATGAGTTGTGTTTGTCATGTTCATTGTTTTCGTGTCATATTCATTGTTTTCGTGTCATATTCATTATTTTAACTAATTGTGTGTGTCATTTCAAATCTCTTATCTTAACAAGTTCTTGACAAGTGACCACTAGTGGTGGCAAGGTGGGGGGAATGCATGCCTCAGGCTCCAACAACATGCCTTTGTTATCACTAAATTTTAGTATCTGGCCCAAGGAATTCATACATAGATAATAAAGCTCATGTGTATTTGATACTATTTTTTGCAAATAATTAAGGACAAACATGATATACACTAAGACCAGTATAAATTAACGTGCATTGATTAGAGTATTTGATATGTAACTACAATAAAATAAACATACATGTTTAGTTATATTTGGCTTAGAAAGAAGACTATGGAGCACAAAGAACTTTGTTATCGACCATTGAGGCTGGGATTCGAATTCGAGAACTTTTTCAACATTAGACAGGATTCGAATTTGACATTAAAGTTATATCTATGATAGATATGCGCATGACCTAAAGTATGTGTGAACAACCAATATTTGAACTTCTTTGTCACACTCATTGTTATGAAATTCTAGCTCCGCCACTTCAGGTGACTCATAATGACCCCACTCATTAACAATTCGTGTCGGATTAATAGGCATGCAAGAAATTGACATGACTAATGTCTAGACCTGACAAACAGGTCATGTTTGTATCGTTTACGTGTCATACCCCTTATCCTAACGGGCTCTCAACGTGTGATCCGATAACAATCCAAACTGTTAACGGATGACTCGATAACAGCCCGATTCGTTAATGGGTTGAACCAAAACCTATTATCTTTGTATCATTCCGTGTCCAGTTAACAAATTGTGTAACAAATCACCTGCTCTTATTTGAGCCGTGATCATATCTGAGTACCCTATATATCACTATTTTTCTATTCCTCCCTTATTCCAATTCTACTCCCAATTCCTATCTCATTGATTTTCTATTTTCTCTAAACTTCGATCTTCCTTTTGAATGGCTTTGCTATGACATACTCATGTTTTTGGCATTCTTTTTAAAAAATGACTATTAATTTTTTTTTATGTGCAGTTAGATCATTGGAGTTCGGATCTATAGATCTGTCAATTAATCGACAGGTTCTTCATGGACTTATATGATATATTCAATGGTAGTGCATCTTCGATCTTTGGTGGCAGTCACAGTTTAGAATGATAGGTTAATTTAGGGTTTTTGAATTTTTATGGGTTGTATGAGCTTGGCTATTAGTTATGCTCAACATTGGTGATATGAGCTACGTGGTTATCAGTGTGATGTCCTCCATAGTTATGCGGTTTGGCCACATTCTAGTTCTCTTTTTTGGGTAGTTTTAACTACCGATAAGTTTGATGTTTTATAGTCATTTTTTTATGTATGATTGAATTTTATCTATGAATATTATTTTACATATATAAAGAAGAAATAGAAGGAAATTATTTTTTTTGGTCAATTACGTGGAGCAATGATGGTTTGATATATGGGATGTGCATAGAAATATTGATTAGATGTATAATTCAACCTACCAAACATAAGAAATGACTCAATTGAGTTGAAGTGGGCAACCTATTCAACATGGTTAGCTGTATCCTCCATCCACACGTCAATTTATATTTCCTCACCGATTCACCGTCCCATCTTTCATTATTTCTTGCTTGAGCTGTCTATTACGATTTAGTGATATTCCTTTTTACTTGTAAAAAAAATTTTAGGTTCGATTTTCGTCAAATACGAATATGAACTATGAAATTACTAACCGATTGTAAGACTAAACCTACATCTTTCCTTTTAGTGTACATAATATCGTTTGTTAAGAAAAAAAAAAAAAAAAAAGGAATTATTTTAATTAAATATGAGTACGGTTGTGAGGAAATATGGTAAGATCGAGTGGGAAATACTTTTCCACGTCGGCCCATCTATACCGTCTGGATGACGTGGCATAACGTGGAGCTTTCATATCCTCCACGTGAATTTTATTTTGTTTCGGCGGCGACACGACGTGTCTAGCGCGTCAAGCCAATCATTCGCAGATTGGCGGATCGGAGAGAGTATTTTGTCAATACCCGCAGACACTTCAACCCTTTTTTCGTTCTCGCTTTTGCCACCTTCCACAAACTAATGTAAATAATATTTTAACATTTTAAACATGAGTTTTTGTTGTTAGGAACCCCTTAAGATGTTTACATGGTGATTTCTTACATACCCAGTTCAAGATGCATGGGACCAAATATTAAACAAATTAAAATTACCGCATGAATTAGTATACAAATTCTTAGGTTGTTTTGGTGTAGGTAAAAATAAAATTGGATGAATATGCTTGGAGGGTTTACATTTATTCTTCTTACAACAATATTATTATCCTAAGCTAATAAGAGAATTGTTTGAATCTGAAACACAGTAAATTAAAAAAAAAACCCGAATTACTTGGATAATCCACAAAATTTGACATTTATTTTTAAAGAAAGATATGACAAGTTTTGTTCTACTTACCATACAAAGATTTGATAGGGAATTGAGATTTAAAAGTTATCTAAAGGACACTCATCTGTTCTCTAATTAGGCAGGGAGTTGTTTTCTTAAGTGAGACTAGGATATGCACGTGGTGGGTCTGTGCCCGTCCCTTGGAAAAAGACCTCAGAGAGAGAGATTAGAGAGAGAGAGAGAGATAACAATAATTGAGAGAGAGAGAGAGAGAGTGATCAGTGAAAAATGGAAAGGTGGTTTGCTTAAATTGTGAGATAAGCCTTTCTTTCTAATGGTTCTGATCAATCTGGAATTTGTGATGTGGAATTGAGTTGTTTGGATTAATCTCCACCTATGCATTTTGGCACCTTACTTTTTCTGCACAAACACAAACATGTTGAAAACATGGAGATGGTTTTCTGACTGTATTTTCCAAAAAGTGAAATATATATATATATATATATATATATATGTGTCTTTACCTTCTAAAACTCTCTCTCTCTCTCTCTCTCTCTCTCTCTCTCTCTCTCTCTCTATATGATCAATCTTTTTATCTTTTTCCATTTGTGGCATAACACTTTTGCCAATTCATTTTCCCATCTACATCTTCTCCAGTCTTTTATTTATTTATTTTATATATGCATACAGACAAAATAACTCTTTCATGTAGGATGTGTAAGGTTCAAGCCTTCAGAGGTTGTGGAGCAATTAATCAACACCATACCTTATGATTAACTGCTTTTATAATACTACTATATATTTACACAAATCAGTAAAATTAGTCAAAGTCACACAATAGACTAGCTATAATAATTTGATATTTAACTTACCATCCACAAGAGTCGAATTTAAAATCTCTCATTTACAAAAAAAGAAAAAATTTCAAAGCCATAGAACCACGTGACTATCTAATTTTTTCTTTTTAATTAGGAAAATTCTACTGTATCATTTGAACAAAGGTATTAGAATTGACCATTATCGTTGTTACTTTTGGGTGCCATACTTTCATGTTTAATGGTGCAACGTGTGATGTTAATATTCAATATTCCAATTACGAGAAATGAAATTATCGCTAAAGTTTACAGTCTAGAGTCATATATTAATAATAATTAAAAGTTATAGCTAATAATAAAAATTAAGCATTATTATTACAGCAATAAGTTGATGTTTTTGTTGTGGATGTTATATTACATTGTCGAGGTATTTTTAAAGAAATAGAACTAAAATCGTTTTTAAAATAACAACAAAAAATCATTTTAGACATATTTTAGTTTTGAATTTAAATTTATACATTTTTAATTTCTTTCCGGCCTTAAAAAATGTTTTATATGCAACCGAGTGTATAAATTCTCATCTCACGATAAACAAATCATATGACCGAATAAGTTGTTATTGAAACTTCATAAAAAATCCTCCCTCTTAATTTTCTTTAAGTTGTTACTGACACTTCAAAAAAGTTATCATACACCCCAAGTTTATAAAAATAAAAGAAAAAAAATTGTTTTGAGAGGAGTGTGTGATGACAGTTGTGAAATGCCAATAACCAAACCCAATTTTTATGAATAAAAAAAAAAAAATTAGAGGCAAAAACCTCTTACACAACCACTCCCAACACAATTGTAAGAGTATCTACAAATGAGATTTCAAAAAGTTCACATCAACAATAACAGTTAATTCATATGTGACATGACATGAAATGACAACAAAGATGGTTGCTATCAAATTTGACAGCGAAGATGGTTGCTATCAAATTTGATAGCTTCTTCAAATAATTTTTAATTAACTATTAAATACTTTTTATTATTTTTTTAGGGAAGTGTTATTGGCACTCCAAAAATCTCATTTTACACTCCTCACAAGTGTATTTTTCTTTCATAATATAGAAAGTTTGGAGTGTAGAATGAGATTTTTGGAGTGCTAATAACAATTCTTTTCTTTTATTGATTTAAAACATTGTCTTTTCATTTCCTTTCATTACAAATGCAATTCAATTCCTCCTATTACCAATACAAAGAAAATAAATATGAGATGCCTTCCCCCTCGTGGTGCCTGTATCATGTATGTTAATACTCCAGCTTGTAAGATTGTCGCCTAAATGTAATCTTTCATGTTAATTGGATGTGGACTGCAAAGTCAAAGTTTTTGGGATCATGGCATGCATCCCTGTTACTATGTTAGTGGGACATGATTGCTCATAATTCCGAAATGTAGAACCTATCAATAGACGTTGAAGGCTCGGTGATTTTTTTTTTAATTTTTAATTTTTATTTTTCAGTTTAGGAAGGCCAAATATGTGTAAAGTTTGAACTCAGTACAACGGAGGAGAATGATTTTCTATTAGATGATTTTCCCTTACACTTTGATCAGGTATTTGGACACAAGTAAGAGAAGTCTTTCGGAGAAAATGGCACTGTATGGTATCCTTACTGGATATGGGTGCTGATGGTCGTCCAATTTGAAAGACCAATTGCTTAAAGTAACTGTGATTATTAGTTAATGACCTTACACTAAACATTTGTCAATCTTCAAGGAGTGCATCCTGGTATATATCCTGAGACTCCTCAAACTAACAAGACTCAAAAAATGAAGATAAAGGCCGATTTTGGCCAATCTTTGCGCCACCTTATAATTGGTAGATCTACCAACATGACATACTTGAGATGTAACGAACCATTGTAGCCCAGTTTTGATATCATCAGCAGCCAAGTCCAGCTAGGATGAGCCACCACGCAGGCTGCCAGCAGCCTGAAGAACCTGGACGGCATCACTCTCGAGCGCGACCTGAGTCCGCTGTCATTCTAGATCACCAACTGGACCCTCTCCCCATCAGCTAAGACCTCTACCGCATCGGGACCTGTCACATGAGATACTTTGTGAACAAAACCTCCCGCATAGCTACTGGCTTTGTTGCGAAATACTACACCAGTACCCCCAATGTCAGTGGCAGCACAGAACGCTTCGTCAACATTAATCTTCAACCACCGCGGAGGAGAAGGTTGCTCTTCTTTTCTTGGTGGTGTATTTTCGTATTTGCCTCTTTACTCAACAATCGCATAGTAATTTAGTAAAGAAGGGAGCTTAGCTGGCTCTCAAAACGTTGAAAACCATTACAACAAAAGCTTTTATTACCAAAAAAAAAAAAAAAAAAGGACTCATGAATTAATGTCAAAGGAATCTCAAATTGTTCAAAGATGCACACGATTCACGAACGGTAGCTAATCCAATTCAAATAGCTGTTGGACATTATAAGGCCCTGTGACATTTGGTGTTCCACTCCATATTAGGTCTGCTAATTGGAGGTTTAACCTTTCAGTCGTATGCACGCCATCAAACCACACATAATCTCCAGGGTTGCTGCACAGTTCATATGTTTCCGTTCCATTTTCTCCGCCGCAATTTGATCCCCGATATGCTCCAGTACCACAACAGGCATCCGTACTATTGTAGAAGCCTTTCACAATAATGAAACAAAGAGCAATTCCAATCAATATATATGTTTTGGCCTAGGTTAAATCATTCTTGTATGTATATTGTAATGGTCAGAGCCAGTTGATAGGCGACGTACCATATTTTGAAGGATTATTTACCCTGTCATCAATTGCATCATAATATTCAAATATTGAATATTTGAATCCTGGTTTCTGGCTCTCCAAATTTTTGAGGATATTAGCTAGAGCTTTATTATGTAACCTGGCCAGAGCTGAGAGTCCTCCAACACACCCACCATCAGCTTGAGGGTAGCCTTGCTTATCTGCAGGTCTGCAGCCTAGAGGTCCTACATTCTGAAATGCAATTTTCCTTCCTCCTAAATTATATAGTTCCTACAAAATAGAGAAATTACGTGATTAAACACAACAGTCTAATAACATAATATGTCAAATATTGGTCTAAAAGTACTATTTCGTACTTGGAGCACACTTGTCAAGTTTCCGATCACAGTTGCTACGAAATCCTGCCGGTGAGACTCAGTGGCATTTGGATTAGTATTGTAGAAGGTAGAATAATCATTCGTTCCCATGTTGATCAAGTAAACAGATCTTTTCAACAAACTCTTGGCTTCTACATTACCCAGTTGCTGTTCCAGCAACTTCGTCGCCTTCTTAAAATAGCTCAACTGCTTTGGAAAACTTAGCTGAGAAACAAATAGTACATCATAATTAAAGAGAAAAATCAAAGAAACAGAAAATGACCCGTTAATACGTCGAAGTTTCTGACGTGGGATTCCAATATTCTTTATCATTCCCAATTTCATTCATAAAATGCTCGATTAATTTGCAGATAAAGATGAGTACTAACAGTTCTTGGACCAGTTTCAACAAGAACTCCAGATCCAGCTGAAGCAAAGTTGGCGCCATCAGTAAATACACGCGGACCAGATTGCAGGTATGGTGGAAGCATAGCCAATTTTGCAAAATTAGCTGCAAAGCAACATTAGGTGACACTAAATTTGTAACTTCTGCTAGAATTTGTATCAATATACGCTTGAATATGTCAATATTGTTACAAATCTACTAACACAGCTAACATCTTAGTGACAAGGAGACTGAAGAACTGAATCAGGATAAGTCAAAATTCGATCCTGCCAATGCAACAAAATAAAATAAAATAAATCCTCTTACCAATGAAATCCGGGACTAAGCGTCCATCGGAAAATCTTCCAGTGGGATGGCGGAAGAAGGTTTCCCCATATGGCCAGTTCATTGCAGCGACGCTCAAATTAAGGTATTGATTGTTGCCGGGATCAAATAGTGAGGCCCCAAACACAAACAAGGCCTTTTGTTGTGACTCATATGCAGGCTTGGAGTTTGAATGATCATAATTAAGAAGGCAGCTAATTGGGTTGAAAAGGCTCATGGCTAACACGTATACGATGCATCTAAGACTTGCCATGATGAATCGAGCTTATGGAAAGTTGGTTCCCTCCAAATATATGCAGAGCATGAGAGGTCTGAACTCTGAGACTCGGTCAAACCCAACAGGATCATCTCCGGATCTTTTTGATGAGGATCCTGAGAATCTGTGAATCGTGCGGTTAGTTTTTGTCAGATACTGTTTGTATTTAATTTTATATAAAAACATTTAAAATAATTTTTGACCGCATGATGTATAATGAACAGATACAATTCATGGAACGGCGAGGATCTGGATTCCAATCACACAACTTGATTATCTCTAATTAGAAAGTTATAAGTCAATTTTGGTGTCTCAAGGCTTCACAAAAAAAAATAATTGGACTAAAATATTCCTAAAACAAAAAAAAATCTAAAAATGAACATTTTTTTTTTCAACAATAAAAATTTCATTAAATACGAATGAAAACATTTACATCAGCTGCCAAAGTATTGAATAACCACTCTAACTCAAACCTAAACCAAACATGAGAGCCACCGTCCTTAGACACAAATGACGCCACTAAATGGGCTGCTTTATTACAATCACGAGAAACATAACGAAACTCAATAAACCTCAATTGTTGCTGCAGAATTCGAATATCGAAAAGGATGCCTTCTATCATTACCTCACTCTGCAAATTACTATTTATCATCGCAATAAGATTTTTAGAATCCGACTCTATATGCACGTCTCGGAAGCCATGCTCCACGCACACCCCTACCGCGGCTCTAACTTCCTCTGCCTCCGCCACTAAGCTGGACACACATGGGTACTTGCCGACACCACCTGCTGCCTTAAGAATCCCAGTGAAGTCCCTTGCAACCCATCCAAAACCTCCCATCCCCTTACTTCAAGCGCCATCGCAGTTAAACTTCACCACACGAAAAGGAGGGCGTTCCCATGTCCTTTTCACAGCAGGTGGCTTTGAAAGCTTCCGCTGCTCATCCACCTTTGCCGCAGCCCACTGCTCCATCTCCCTTAACTCCAATTCTTGTTGGTGAAGCAAATTTAGTGCTTCCATTGGATGTATCAACCGTTTCTCAAAAACCATACAATTCCTACATTTCCATAATCTCGACAAACCAAACACCAACCACCGAATAATCTCCTCAGACTAATTAACCAATTCCAACACTCCAAAATATCACACCCCTAGATCATGGTAGAGTCAAGATTAATGGGACTAAATACATAAAAAAACACAAGGGTAATTTTGTAAAAAAAAAAATCCAATTTAAAATTCGTTTTATTCTCTAATATCAGAAAGCCAGAAGTCAGTTTGGGTGTCTCAAAGCTTCACACACAAAATAATTGAACTAAAATATTCCTAATGCAAAAAAAATCTAAAACTGACCATATCTAATACATAAAAAAAAAAAAAAATACAAAAATACAATAACAAAAAGCTGGATGATTTTGTAAAAAATCATTTTATTGGAAAAAAAAATGAAAAGAAAAACAAATAAAAAAGAGACGTGCTAAAACCCTCAAATAAAAAAGAGAACGTGAAAAATTGAAAAACTACACCCATGTTCATCAAAATGTAGTTTCTATCAAACTGAATTGCCAATATGACACACTCTGACCCGGAATGTCCACTTGGACTTTGAATCGAGTTGTGCTGGCCGACACTTGGAGGGTGACGATGCTATAAAGTGTAATGTAGTGGAAAAAGGATGTGAATAAATTTAAACCTAAAAGTGCCTAGTCAAAAGAGTGCGCGGATGAGCGGGATTGAACTTATTTCACATGTGATGTCAGAGCATATAACAATATAGTAAATAGGATGAGGGTCATACCACTGAAGATAACCATCTCCTAAAATTTGCCAGAATCCTTGTTTACACGTAAGCACAGCTACTAAATCTGGAGGGGCGAAAAACAAAGTTGAGTGGGTCAGCAAAACAATGTTTGTAAGAAAACCTTTATTTTCAAACATAGTAACCCCTCGTTGTAAAACAAGTATAGTTTCCGTAAAACATACTACGTAATTATGTAACAAAAGTACAACAACAATATAACCAGAAATAGCCAAGTCATGATATATCAAATGCATCAATAATATAATCATGTGATAATCAAGTATAACTAAGTGCACATCCAACTAAACTAACACAATAGTTCCTATAGATAATTTCTTACACGAACATGACTGGGTGTAATCAATATGCTATAGTACTACAATCACGTAAAGGTTGGTGTCGAAGCACGGTCACATACGAGTCGAAATTGCCTAATGCAACATGTACGACATGACTGACACCTAACTTGGATCCAAGGTGAGCGAATGGTGCGGATGTGAACATACACGTGAAGGACTGGCCCTGGCGCTGGGGTGAGTACTAACACTGAGGTGCAGCAATGATGAGCATGTACAAATATGTATGAAAGTCATGACAGTAATATCCTAACCATATAGCAACATTTATCACATTTAATATCACAATAACGATGCTTGGTAATATAAGCATAAAAATGAAGTAAGTACGCATTTATGGAAACTATAACTACGTATAGGTATAAAAACAAACTGCCTACTCACAAATACGTCATCGGATCGTAACCGCCGAGCCTTGCCTGACCCCTCAAGTCCGCGGGATACGTTTCCCCTATATGTGAAATAATTATTTTAAATTAATTAATAACACATATACGGAAACTTAAATAAAACCCCCTATAGTTTGCTCAAACCTAGGGTTTAAATATATGAAATCGATCTACTCGACATCACAGACCTACACAAATTGACAGAAAGCAAATCAGAGGCCAAATGCGCCCTTATGCGCAGGCTAAGGCACGACCATATGCACCACCATGCGCAGGCAAACCCTTGATGTCCGTCAGGAATATTCCATTAAATAACTAACATAGTTTAGCAGTGTTACCTGATGCCATTAGAATACTCCATCGTCTTCTCCGGTGGTCCTCGCCTATCGTTGCCGTTCACCATCGTCTGAGCTTGTTGGATTCTGGGTAAAATTTCAAACCTTCATAACTTGCTCATTGCTCAACTATTTCCCACAAAATTTATATGGAAATGAAGCTTATGAAGAGCAGAATCGCGTTATACCTTTTTGGAGTCCAAAAAGTGGACGGAGGTGGCTTGAAAAAGCCTCGAAAGGTACGGCTAAAACTGGGACTTCTCGAAACCTTGTATTTCGAGGTTGTTTCTTCACCAAACCTTCACTAAAGGCCTCGGGGAGTTGTAAGAAAGCTTCCCCGACCTTCAAAACTCCTCCACTCGGTTTGAAAACATTGAACTCAAACTCCCTAAGTTCAGACTTTCCGAGTTCGACGTCCAAAACTCGGTCAACTTGTGATCCAGTGGTATGGTTGTGTTCGTGGATTCAAGGAGAATCCAATGGTGAGGTTTGTTTGTCACGTTTATGTGTTTTGGTGTGAAGTTAAGAGGGAGTTGCAGAGTGAGAGAGGTTTTGAGTTTGAGAGAGAGAAGGAGAAGAAAGAGAGAAAAAGGTGCTCTTTGATTGGGTGAAGGGTTTGATGGTGATGATTTGATTGGTTGCTTTCAAAAGAGGGAAAGCAATTGATTGGCTTGTGAGAAGGAATTCAAGGGAAAAACAAAAGTTTGATTGGTGGATGGTTGTGAAGGAAGGGGATCAGATCCACCAATTAGGGAAAGGATGGATTTTGCACAATTTTAAATGTACAAAATCTGTCCTCCTAACAGTGTTCTGACACTGCAAATTTGTACGCATGTGAGCAAATATACCCTATAGTTAACGTACTTTAACAGAGCATAACTTTTTCGTTACAAATTTGTTTTGGGTCTAACTTGCGTCCACGCGTTTGTGACGGCGAGTACAATTTAAGTACGAAACCAGGAAAAAGAAATTGAAAGCCGAAACCACGTCCACGTCAGATTCCACTTTTGTCCAAAAAGGGTAAAAACGTCAAAACACATCAATGAAAAAGAAATTCTAGTGAAAAGTAGGGATGGATCGTCACAATATATCCTTATACAAATCTCATTTAAATTCAAGAATCAGAAAAGAGAAGCGTGCATAGAGTCTCCATCTTACGAAATTCCAAATGTCTTCTCAACCAGGTTGGCAACATATTATTTGATTACACAAATATATTTTATAGCAAATTGTTTCTCCGTTCATTGAAAAAATCAAGGAGAAGAGAACGAGGGCGAGGCGGATGATGAAATAGAGAGCCAAATCAACAAAGAGTCTTCCTCAGTACAACTTCTCAACTCTCAATCTTAATCTTTTATTCTCAATTATCAATTTCAATCATTTCCTCCTATCAATCTTAATATTTTTAGTTTGTATCTCTTTAGATTAATTCAAAAGGTTGTTCTTCCTGTGCATTAATTAGTTTATTTTTAATTAGTTTTGCAGAAATTTGCATTTTTATGTTCCTTTTGCTAATGAGTTTATTTTAATTAATTTAATAAATTTTTCATTGTTGTTTTCTGGGTAATTGAATGTTTGAATTTTTTTTGCTATCATTTGGACATAAAGTTTCATTTTTTGTGGCATTGTATATGAGAGATTGATCAGGATCATCATGTTTAGCTTCATTTCGTTTATGTGCTTTTCTCTTTCAAGGTGAGAAGCTTGTGGTATGTTAATTAAAATCTAACGGTGCAAAAGTGTATACAAACTTTTAGCTAAACAAAATTAAAATGAAAGAATGTCTCTTGACAAGTACAAATATTAAAATTAAACATTGCACAATGCGCTTAGCGCATGGTAACTATAAGAATGTCTTTATGCGTGAACAAATGTAAAATGAAAAAATAACTCCACACACCGCGCGTAGCTTGCCGTGATGTAAAAAAAGCTTTTCGCATGCACATGAGCGCGTGTAGAAAGGCTAGTACATTACAACTACGCTAGCTTATCAAAGGACTGGAAGACTAGTAGAAAGAATCATATATTTTAAGGGTTTTTAGGCTTTAGGACTTAAATAAGATTCTTTTTAGATTTTAACCTGGAAAGGTTTTATAAATCTAATTTAATTCCATATTATTAAAACTTACCATATTTGCAAGTGGCCATTTACCACAGTGGTGGAAGAAGTTGAGCCCTTGCATGGTGACGTGAGTTCAGACCTCGTCGGTTGCTAATCTAACATTTTTTTTTTGACAAAAAAAAAAAAAACTTACCATATTTAAGTATTTGTAGCATATTTATTATTTATAAACTTACCATCCGAAATTCTTTACTGATCCATCATTAATGTGTATTTTTTGTGCTTCAATCATATTAATAGATAAAGCATTATTCAATTTCAATTTCTTAATAAAAAAATTCAACAACAATACAAAAATAATGTATTTAAAAAAAATAAAAAAAAAACTCGTAGGTACGGAAATATCAGTACGTAAGTTTTGATACGATTGCATCAGTACATAAGTTTGGGTACGATGTATAGGTACATAAATTTCGGTGCGAATGTATCAGTACATAAGTTTTGGTACAAAATGTCTCGGCTCATACCTATAGTACATACATAGGTATGTAATATGCATATGCATATATATAGAGAAATTCATGCACAATGAAGAATATGTTGTAGGCCTATTTGATTGAAGAATTATAGAGAGACTAAGAGAGAGGGTGCGGCAAAGCATAGAGAGAATTGCGTGAATTCTGAGGTGTGATTTCTCACCTCATTGTGCCTTTATTTATAGTAGAAGGGAAGATAAATCCCTTACCCTTTAGGTATTACAACTTAAATACTAACTAAAAGATACTATAGAATCCTCTAGGATTTACACAATCACATTTCTAACCTATTTAGGACCGCAACACTCCTCCTTTAGTGTGTAAATACTCAAATAAATGGCGCATCAGGTCTTCGGTGATGAAGAAGTTCAGTTGATGAAGTCGTCGGCACAATAAGCAAATGTGAGTCTCAAATCAATAGAAGAATGCATAAAAAGGTAAAACTCATAAAATCTTGCTATGGTAAAACCCAATGTGGGATAAAAACCCATTGACTAAGGAGAAACATGGGAAGTTGTTGTGGGACCATGATTTTCCGGGAGTGGAGTAAGACTGATCTGAATACAGTTACCTTAAAAGTTCAGTCATAGACTCACTAGCTTTGAGGAGAGCTGTATCAGAGAGAGTAGTGTTGCCACCATCACTCCACTCTAGGGCACTAGGTCAAGTCCTAGCTACTTCGCTGGATGACCATAATTGTTTCACAAGACAATTGATTTAATTTGGATATGGACATAATCAGGTCCTATAAGTCTTGGAATTCCTATAATCTAGGAAATGGCGTGTGCTGCAAGTAATCATAACTCCTAAGAAGATGCAATATCTACCTTTCGATATCCTCTAGGATTCTCTGGGCTTAGAGCTAGAATTCCATCCTAAAAAGGTCCATCTCCCCACGTTATAAATGCGCTCATCTAGAGTTTATCTCTGGTAACGCAATCTAAATACTTCAAATCTCTTGACCACTGCTAGAGTCTAATTACTCGCTAACTTGACAGTCAAAGAGCCTTTGGTTGACACACCCCTCTGGTCCTAGACTTGCTAACATTTGTTTACTGTTTTGTAAATTGCTCGAATTTGTGGTCAACCACCGTTCACAGAGGTGCGCAAATTTGGTTCTAACAATTGGTACTTTCATTGAGAGCGAACTTTTATTCTTCTCAACTAGATCACTCTGCCGACTCACATGTATGCCGAGGAAAGCTCGATCAACGCCAACGTTAACTCCACCGGTGGAGATAACCTGCCTTTTGATACGTTCGTTATTTCAAGAGTGAATAGCCCGCTGCCTTAGAACCAACTTCAGAGGCAAGTAACAACCCATAAGGAGTGACAACCATGCTTGAAAATGATGGAGACCCAGTCAACAGACCACCTTCCTCCATAGATCAATTATGAGAAACCTTGACGAAGATCAACATTTATGTCGAGAAGTTGCAAAAGAGCCAAATTGTATGTGCCGCTCAAGCAGAAAGCCACTCCAACTTTGTAGACATGGAGAAGCGAAGGAAAAACCTAAAGAATTTGAGTGGGATGACCCCTTCAACCTAGATTCTTGTTTATTGATATGGAAACATAAGTACCATACCCTTGAAGGGGACCCCATAATGTTTCCTACTGTTCCGGCGCTAGCAATTGCCATTAATCCAAGAAGAGCCCCAATAAGAAGTAAGTAAGTCACAAATGTGGTTACTGGAGAAGAACCAAAAAATCTACATAATCCTCCTCAAGGTACAACAAGAGCACTAAGGGCGAAACCTCCTCGTATGAGGTTTGACGAGCTTGAATTTTCTGGAGATCAAGAACGATGACACCTCCCGGATAGAGAAAATCATGTGAGCTTAGTCATGGACAACTAACCTCGCACCTTAGGCAGGGCAATGGTTCGAGTTTGAACACAACTTTCAATGGAAATCGAAGAAATACCCATATCGGAGAAGTTTCTTAATTGAGGTTCAAATAATTTCGCTTCGATTCTAACCGTGACTACCACATCATGCATTACCAGAATGCCATGGTGCTATACATCAACAACGATGCTTATATGTGCAAAATGTTCTCATCTACTATAGGGGGACTGGCCATGAGATAATATTTAGAGGTGCCAGCTAGATCCATCAACTGTTTTGAAACTTTGGCTGAGATATTCACAAACACCTACTCAGTGTATAGTGACATTTGCGTAGATGGTCCCTCAGTCTAAAGATGAAAGTTTGAGGACCTACCTAAAGTGCTTCCGAGCAGAGCTGGTAGAAGTGGAAAAACCAGATGATAATTTGGCTACCAAGGTGTTTAAGAGGTTTGTATGTCTATTCACCTCTTTCTTAGAAGCTGAACAAGATAAAGTATGACTATGCTACTTTGGCGGACTATTTTGATATTGAAGACAATTTAATGGATTGGGACAAAAGTAGGAGAACAGCAGCCAAACCATGTTACTCCAAGAAAACCGACTATAGTTATTGGTTAGTGACCTAAGACTAAAAATTGTTCTAGTTGGCAATTTTTATTTGGGTTTAATAGTATGCTTTTATTTTTATTTTATTTTTAACAATTTTAGTGTTCTTTGTGCTTGTTGTTTGGACATGTAAATGGAAACATACAACCTTCAAGAAGTGCATCCTGGAATATATCTAGAGGCTCCTCACACTAACAAGAGTCAAAATATGAACGTAAGGCCAACTTTGGCCAATCTATGCGCCACATTTTGGTGGATCTACCAATGACATATTTGAGATATAATGAAGCCTTGTAGCCCAATTTTGATATCATCGACAACTAAGTCCAGCGTGGATGAGCCACCACGCATGTTGCCAATAGCTTGAACTGTAAAGAAAGAAGTCTGTATTATTTCTTTCTTAATGTGTAAGGAATACAACTCAGTATTTATATATATATATATATATATATATATATATTTCTCTAATTAAGCTTAGTAACTAATTGTACTTAATTAAATCTCTAACACAGAGATTAGTTACAAAACTGTTACAACTATAAAAGACAGCTATACGGAGGGGACCTAGAGAAAGCTTGGACTGAAGATACTTGAACCATGTCTTGGATATCGACTTTGTATGAATATCTGCAATCTGGTTTTCAATGTTAACATACAAAACTTTAACTAAATCTGCAAGAACAAGCTCCTGGATATAGTAATAATCAACCTCAACATGCTTGGTACGCCCATCGAACATATGATTTGAAGCTAAATATATGGCAGAAACATTGTCACACCATAATGTAGGAATATAAAGAAGAGGAAAATTGATGTCTTTGAAAATCTTACAGATCCATGTGATTTTTGCAGCAATGAGAACAAAAGATTGATACTCAGCTTCGGTTGAAGACCTTGCAACAGTGGGCTTCTTTTTAGTACTCCAACTTATAAGATTGGGACCCAAGTAAACACAATAACTAGAGGTAGATCTTTTATCAATAACACACACAGCCCAATCAGCATCCGAGAAAGCTGTAAGTTACATATAACCATTTTTAAACCAGAGTCATTGATCAGCTGAACCTTTGAGAAACCGGAAAATACGTTTAATTGCCTAAAAGTGAGTATTTCAAGGACAGTGAAGAAATTGGCAAACTTGGTTCACAACAAAAGAAAGATATAGCCTTGTCCATGTTAAGTATTGAATAGCACCAACATGGACCTGTACTTATTTGGATTAGACAACAAAGCTCTAATGTGATCCAATTTAGCAGTGCCAAGAGGGGTGGCATAAGGTTTACATCCTTCCATTTTTGTCTTAACTAGAAGATCCATGGCATATTTGCCTTGTGACAAGAAGATACCTTCAAGGGATCGATGTACTTCAAGACCAAGGAAATAGTGGAGAGGCCCTAGATCTTTGACAAGAAATAAAGAACTGAGCTTGTGAATAAAAGCTTGACAATGAGAGGCATTTGGACCGGTGACTAGGATGTCATCAACGCACACCAATACTATTATAAGGGAAGGAAATGTATGCACAAATAAAGAGCAATCTGATTGAGAATTAGCAAAACCAAGAGAGAGTAAGGTATGACCAAGTTTGTCATACCAAGCCCGAGGGGCTTGCTTTAAGCCATAAAGAGACCAACTGAGTTGGCAATATCTCTGAAGTTTGGTCAGTTGAGGAGATTGAGGGCACATCTACTAGACTGGTATTTGCTGCTGCGATTTGGATCCTTTCTCCATCGAAAGAAATGGTATGATATTATCGTGGATACACCACATTAAAGATCATGCGGCCCCCTATTCTTATCGTGAAAGTGAGGAGAGCTTAGAAGCAGCATAGCCTCGAACCAGGATTTTGTTGCATAAACACCTATTCTTTCAGTGATCCATGAAGAAACACATTGCTAATATCCAATTGATTTAAGAACCTATCATTTTGGTCAACAAGAGTTAATAAGATGTGATTGGTCACTGGTTTGGCAACAGGACTGAAGGTTTCTTTAAAATCAATACCTTTTTGTTGGTGAAACCTTTTTGCCACAAGGTGAGACTTGTATCTGTCAATTGTACCATCGGGTTTTCGTTTAATCCGAAACACCCATTTATAGCCTACAATGTTTTGATGTGTAAAATATGGTACTAAGGTCCAAGTACCTGTGTTTTTTAGAGCTTGAAATTCTTTTAACATTGGTTGATTTTAATGAGCATGCTTGGATGTTTGCAGATAAGTGGTAGGCACAAAAGTATCAATATCAATGGGATGTTTTGTTGCAGAGAGAGCTTTTGGTTTAAATATACCTGCTTTGGACCTTGTAATCATAGGATGAAAATTAGTAGGAATAGGTGGTTGAATTTGAGATGAGAGTCTTGATTGTAAAGGTAATGAGTGACTGAGTTGTGAAAATGATGACTGCGATGGTACTTGTTGAAATGATGATTGCTGAGATGTTGCAGGGGATAGAGATGCTACTAGCTGTGATGAAGACACTATTGAAGATGCTGGAGTACACTGAAAGGTTGGAAATGGAAGAATAAATGCTGGAGTAGATGCAAACACTATGTACTGTGGCAGTGATGAGAAGTGAAGCTTCTGTTCATCGTGAAAAGGAAAATGCACTTCATTGAACAGAACATGCCTTGAAATATACAGTCTCTGAGATTGAAGATGTAAACAGCGATATCCTTTGTGCTGAAGGCTATAACCAAGAAAGGCATAATGCTTGCTTTTACCATCTAGTTTTGGTGAACATATGGTTTAAGCCAAGGGTAGTAGCAGCTGCATCCAAACACCTTTAATTTGGAATAATCTGGAGGTTTCCTGAACAGAAGTTCCCAGGGAGATTTGTCCAGTCTAGAAATTGGTAATCTGTTGATAAGATAAAAAGCAGTTGAAAAGGCTTCAACCCAGAACTTGTGAGGAACCCAAAAAGAAACCAAAAGAGTCCTTGTAATCTCTGTAAGATGCATGTGCTTCCTTTCATCACATCCATTTAGTTTTGGAATGTGAGGACAACTATATTGATGAGAGATTCCATTACTTGAAAGAAAAGAATTTAACATAGAACTAGTGAACTCACCCCTTGAATCTGATCTCAAGACTTTTATTTTATTTCCAATCATGTTTTCTACATAAGCTTTGAAGGATACAAATATAGAGAAAAGCTCAGACTTAGGTTTCATAGGAAATAACCAGGTGTATTTAGTAAACTCATCCACAATTAGCAATTAGAACTTGTAACCACTGACAGAAGTGACTGGAGATGGACCCTAAACATCACAATGTATCAACTCTAAACTAGTAGAAATAGAGCTAGTACAAGAGGCAAAAGACAACTTATGATTTTTACCTATGGCACAATCTGTGTAAAAGAAAGATACAAGCTTGTCACCACTGTGATCAAGACTATGCTTATTTAATATTGTCCTAAACATAGCAGAGGAAGAATGACCGAGCCTTTTATGCCATGTCTTTAACGATGCTTTAGTGCTAATAAGACCAGAATGTGAAGAAGGAACATTGGAGAGACCTTGAAAGGGATAAAATCCTTCTCTAATTGGCCCTCGAAAAAGTATCCTCCCCGAAGAATGATACTTGATTTCAGAACCATTAGAACCAAGGGTCAAAGAACAATAGTTATCTTTCAAGAATTGATATGCAGAGAGTGAATTGAATTTCATCTGTGCAACATGAAGAATATTACTCAATCTGAAAGAAGCATGTGGTGTTGAAATTGTAGAATTACCAATGTGATGGATAGCCATACCTTGTCCATCACCAACATACACATTTTCTTCGCCAAAGTATGGATATGGAGATTGAATGGCAGATATGCCATTAGTAATATGGGATGCGGCACCCAAGTCCATCAAACAAGTAAGAGAAGATTGCTTAGAACTGGTGTGAGCACACATAGCAGCTAACTTTGCAGGAGGGATTTTTCTAGCAAAAACATGATTCATTCGCTCATAACAATCAATAGCTTCATGATCAAAAGAGTTACAAATTTGGTAGGGAGTTTTTCCACCAAAATTGTTACGATTTCCACCAAAATTATTGCGATTTCTAGAATTGTTTCTATAGTTTCCATGAGTTCCACCACAATTGTGAGAATTACCACAAGAATTATTGAAATTCTTATGACAATTACCATAATTGTTGCGATGAAAGGATACTCGACCACGATTATTTTTGTGAAACTTTGGTGAAGCATTGTAGGGTGACTGGTGAGCAACATAAGCTTGAGGAAATTGTAATCGGAAGGAAAGGGGGTTGAGATTGCACAACAAAGGCCTGAAAAGGCTTAGAAGCGGAAAAGGCCACACCTTTATTCTTGCTATTCATGAAAACTTCATTGTTTATCAACAGTCCATGAAGTTTATCCAGTGTTATGGTAGAGATCTTGAACATGATATAGTCAATGAAAGACTTATACTCATCAGGTAATCCATTTAGAGTAACAGTAATCATATCATGATCAGAGACAGGAGCTCCAGCAGCCATTAATGAATCAGCAATGCCTTTAATTCTTTGCAAATAATCCGAGGTAGAAAGATTGCCTTTGTGCACATAATGGAGATGAGAATAGAGCTGATGAATGTGAGTTGTAGAAATGCCACCAAATCGATGCTCAAGATTTAACCAGAGATCTCGAGATGATGTGACACTAACGGTGAACGGAATAATGTCCTTAGTGAGAGGTGAATTTAACCAGATTAGTATATTTAGATCTTTTTCATACCAAATCTTGAAAGCAGGGTTTGGAATTCCAATAATTTGACCAGATTCATCAAGAACATAAGGTGGTGGGCAAACTTACGAGCCATCAACAATGTCGGTAAGTTTGTATCATTGGAAAATCAGAGCGAAGAGAGCTTTCCAGACGAGGTAATTGTCATGCTTGAGCTTCGTAGGAACCATACAATTGATATTCTGAACAGTTATGCAAGAAATTGACGAGATCGGAGAATTTGAAGAATTAGGGTTCATCGCTGCAAAATTGGGATAAGAAATTGCATGATTAGAGGTAACACCTTCAGGTTGCATAGGAGATGAAGTCGAAGACTCCATAACCAAAGATCAAAGGTTGGAGAAGTGAGGATCACAGAAGCAAAGATCGAAAAAGGAATCGCAAGAAAAGAAGGATCGAGAGGCGGTGAAGCAGAAAGGCGGTGATACCATGTAAAGAAAAAAGTTTGTATTATTTTTTTCTTAACGTGTAAGGAATACAACTTAGTATATATACATTTCTCTAATTAAGCTTAGTAACTAATTGTACTTAATTAAATCTCTAACACAGAGATTAGTTACAAAATTGTTACAACTGTAAAAGGCAACTGTAGAAGTTGTTAGCTATAAGTTATCCCTTTATGAACCACTTGGAGGGCATCACTCTCAAGCACAACCTAAGCCCATTGTTATTCTAGAACCAACTGGACCCTCGCCCTAGCAACTCAGATTATACCATATCGGGACCTATCACAAGAGATACTTTTGTGAACAAAACCTCCAGCATAGCTACCGGGTTTGTTATGAAATACCACACCAGTACTCCCAATTTCAGTGGCTGCACAGAAAGCTCCATCAACAGGAGAAACTTGTTTTTCTTTTTTAGTTGGTCTGCTTTAGTATTTTCCTGTTTACTCAATAATCGCTTCGTAAAGAATGGACGTTAACTAACTTTCAAAACATTGAAACCATTATTACAACTAGCTTTTATTACCTAAAACAAATGACTCATGAATTAATGTCAAAAGGAATCTCAACTTGTCCAAATACGCACACTAACAGTTACTAGTCCAAATAAAATAGCTATTGGACATTATAATGCCCTGTGACATTTGGTGTTCCACTCCATATTAGCTATGATAATTGAAGGTTTAACCTTTTAGTTGAATGAAGACTATCAAACCACATATAATCTCCAGGGTTGCTGCACAGTTCATATGTTTCTGTTCCAATTTCTCCATCACAGTTTGATCCCCGATGTGCTCCAGTACCACAACAGGCATCCGTGCTATTATAGAAGCCTTTCACAATAATGAAAAAAAATATAGCAATGGCAATCTATATATGTTTATGCCTAGGATAAATCATTCCTATATGTATATTGTAACGGTCAGAGCCAATTGATAGGCGACGCACCATATTTTAAAGGATTGTTCACCCTGACACCAATTGCATCATAATATTCAAATATTAAAAGTTTGAATCTTGGTTTCTGGCTCTCCAAAGTTTGAGGAGATTAGCTAGAGCTGAGAGTCCTTTAACACATCTACCATAAGCTTGAGGCAGTGACAGAGCTAGAATTTTTAAATAAGGGGGTCATGATTCGACCAACAAAACTCCATTGGACCGTTTCATTGAGCACTAGGTAAGTGCTAGGAACATATCAATTATTGCCAACATATGCTGAAGGCTTATGTCAATATATGTCAATAACTACAATGATATGTTGAGGTTTGTCAAGGGTGGCTACAGGAAACTATAAAGTAATGTTGAAGACTACTAGGGCTTGTCATCTGAGGCATTTCATCGAGCATTTAATGCAAATAATAGAGTCACAAGCAAGGAAAGAGAAAAAGAAGGCATGGATGGTTAAAAAAAAAAAGAAGAATAAGTAGGAGGAGGTTGTAATTTAATTTGCTCTAGCTGTTTATAGGATCAAATACAATATAAATACAAATATCATAGGGTTTTTGAAGATGTTGGGGGTCATAGACAACCAATGACCTCATGCAGGCTCCCCCGCTGGCTTGAGGGTAATCTTACTTTTCTAAAGATACAGCCTAGAGGTCTTACATTTTGAAATTGTTGAAATACAATTTGTCCCACATCGGACTACCCCACTCTAACTAACACCGAGACCTTTTGTGATAAAACCCCACGCCTGAGGATTGGACAGGTGGTAAAGTGAGGACAATATCAGTGTTGTTAAAATGGGCCCTCAGCCTGATGACCTGAAAAATTCAACATGGTATCAGAGCCAGGGGACGGGCCCGTACTGCCACGTGATTTGGTGGGTCCTTGTTTGGCTTCATGCGATGGGTGAGTCTCGACATGGCTCTACGTAGGCCAAAGATGCCACGTGATTGGATGGGTCCTCGTTTGGCCCCGTGTGATGGTAAGCCCCGACTTGGCTCCACGTGGTTACTGATGTGTGGATCTCCACGTGTGATCTATAAAATGGGGTCTCACGTGCGGGGGAGTGTTGAAACATAGTTTGTCCCACATCAGATAAAAGGAAGAAGAAAGACCCATTTAAATAGAATTACCCCACTTTAACTAACACCGAGGCTTTTTGTGATAAAACCCTACACCTAAGGATTGGGCAGGTGGTAAAGTAAGGACAGTATTGGTGTTGTTGGAATGGGCCCTCGACCAGTCGACCTGAAAAATTCAACAGAAGGTGTATCAGTTATGTGACAATGTCAATGAATATGTGTTTTTTTTTTACTTTACCCATCCTACTAAAATGGTTTATCAGCAACTATCCAAGCTTTGGTGGAGCCAAAATATGAATGTCATAGGATTTGACATCAATCTCAAATAGCTGTTTGAATTGTGAAGTTTAGCCAAAATGTGGTTTCATAAGCTTCAACCTACAAGCTTCACCTACAAAGTTTCAACCAAAAAGCTTCACCTACAAAGCTTCAACATACAAGCTTCACCTACAAAGCTTCAACATACAAGCTTCACCTATACTTCAACAAAAAGCTTCACCTACAAAGCTTCAACCAAAAAGCTTCACCTACAAAAGGCTTTAACCTAAAGGCTTCACCCACAAAGCTTCACCTGTAAAGTTTTAACAAAAAAAAAAATCAACACTAAAACATGTAAAAGCTTAGTGAAGTATGCCTTAGTGTATTTAACACAGTACACTGAATGAAATAAAGCTTATTTATTGATATCTTCGATAAATTATAGACACATGAGTCAAAACAAACAAACAGGAGAAAGCCTTCACAAAGGTTGCTCATGTGAAGTCTCAGTACTTGGTAGAACCCCACAAGCAAAAGGCACCAGAGGTTGATTATTTGGAGCCTCAATACTTGGTAAAACTCCAGATGGCGAAGACAATAGGTGCTTTTGGAAAAAAAGCCACAAACTTCTGATGGTCACTTTGAATTTGACTTTCGCATTCCTACAACTGATCAAGCTTTCTCTTCATACTCATTAAGTAATTATTTGCAAGCATGTGTAACTCTCTATTTTTGTGCTTAAGCCCTTTGATCTCTTGTCTAAGACTTGCCACCTAAGCAATTAATGATTCAACTTGGCGAGTTCGAACAAGTAGGCGTTGGCCCATATTAGATACAGAGCTCGCACATTGAAAACTGAAAGCTAGAGAGTCTTGAACAACCAACTCATCAGACTTTTTAGAAAGTATCATGTTATCCTTAGGAGTGAGAGGATTCCTAGCCATCACCGTAACAGATATGTCAATTTTCATCACAGAGTCCCCAACTGTAAGAGGACCATTAGGGGATAAGAAAGATGGGTGCCATATGTTGTCTTAAGGAGACATGTCTGCCTCTACCACAACATTCAAATCAAAACGACGGTCAGATGGGCAAACCATTTTTAGAAATGATGAAAGATAAGGAGGTTAGACAAATCTCAGAAGTGCAAAAAAGGGGAAATTTCTACAGGTAACAACTTTTTGAGCAAGCTTTGTGAACACAATTGATGCCTCTATAAAAGAAGAGGCAACATGGCCACTTGTTCAAAAATTGAAGAGGCACCGCTATCGGAATTTCAAAAGCCAGATTTTCCTGAATAAAGTTTGTTGGCACTTTTCATATGCAATTTTAGCTTTTCGGATATCACAGGAAATTTTGTCAAAGATCTTTGACAAGTTGAAACGCGTGAATTTTGTAGTGCCAACTACACCACCATTACCAACAAGAGCTAAGGAACATTACCACTACTTGTTATTAAGAAATCCCTATATATGTTGACCTCTATCCTACATGGCAAAGCAGACTTATGAGAATGCCTAATTCTTCCTCCTCTATGAGAATGCATCTTCAACATGGCCACTTGTTCAAAAATTGAAGAGGCACCGTTTTTTGAATTTCAAAAGCCATATTTTCCTGAATAAAGTTTGTTGGCACTTTTCATACGCCATCTCAACTTTTTGGATACCATGGGTAACTTTGTCAAAGATCTCTGACAAAGTTGAAACGCGTTAATTTTGCAGTTCCAACTACACCATTGTTACTGACAAGAGTAAAGGAACAACACCACTATTTGCTATTGGGAAATCCCTATATATGTCGACCTCCATCCTCCATAGCAAAGTAGACTTGTGAGAATGCCTAACTCTTCATCCTCTCAGAGAATGCATCTTCAACAAAGCATCTCGAAATGCTCTATTTTCTTCTTTTCCGAGAATACCTCTTCAACCAAGTGACTCAAAATGCTCAACTCATTTCATATCAAGCTTTTTCCCTATCTTTTCCTTTGCCTTCGCTTTTACCTGCAAGACAAAGAGAAAGAAAGCAAACAATTAGAACCTGCAATCAAACTTCCAATCTGGAACTGATTGGTTGGAACCTTTGCATGGTTGCTTACCTTGCATTGCTGTTGAGTACTCATCTTCAACTGTTGTTAGGTCTCGAATTTCCTCAGCAAATACCTCAGAACAATTGATATGATATAGGCTCTTTAGATTGAAGCTGCCAAGCATGGATGAGTCACTGAGAAGTGATGTTTTGGAAGATCATTCACCATATAAAACCGTTCGTGGTCTGTTTCGTTCAAGACCAAACCTTGATGGCTCTTCAAAAAACCTTTCAGCCTAGTTCAAGACCTAAGTAAAACACCTCTTTTGGCAATTCTCCTCGCTCCAAGACTTGAAGGGACTCCCATTACATGGTTTATACCATACTTCACCAATCCTGAAGCTATAGATAAGGCAAGTGAAAATGATACATCATCTTAGGGGGGGAATTAGAGAACATACCACTTCTACTTGAGGGATAGATAAGGCAAGGGAAAATGATTGGAGTGGTAGCTAGTATCGACGTCACAACTTGCTCGTACACTTATATGCTACTACACTTCGGTTGTTAGAAGTTTCGTGATTATTATTGACTTAGATTTTGCAAGTCCTGAACTGAGAAACTTCCTTCACTCGGAAACTTAGGAGAGCACTGTTTGCACCATACTTGACCAATCCCGAAACTACCAAGCACCAGTCAATGTCATACCGTGAAGGACCCACTGAGGGGTTCATGCTGAGGCACCCCTGCCGAAGCACAAAAGTTTCCCTCCAACCAGAAGTCCAATCACAACGCGACACATGTCAACGTCAGAGACCAATCACAACGCGACATATGTCAAAATCAGAGGCCAATCATAGCATAACACATGTCAACGTTAGAATAAAGCTAAAGACTCTCCTCAACTGTAAAAGGAGACCATTCTCCTACTATGAATCTCAAATGTCATACTTGTACAAAACTACTCATTAGAACTCATTTATGAGACGCATGCTTGAACCTATGTATTTGGGTAAACCCTTCATTATTAATGAGAACTCCTTTACTCCGTGGACATAGCCAAATTTAGGGTGAACCATGTTCATCTTGTGTTTACTTCCCTATCCTTATCTTTTTACATATTATCCTCACTAGGTGACCGAAGCAACCAAGTGAAAGTCACAAACCCTTGACACTTTACGTTGTTCCGAAGTCTTCATTGATTTTGTGCATCAACAAAAGTAGACTTGCATGAATCTATTAAAGTGTTGTTCTATCTTCCATGAATATGTGTTTTGGTTGATGAGATTGGAATTAAACCATAACTTGAATGACAATAATATGTTTAAGTTGCATGAATGAGCACTTAGTATATATGTGTGCATTTTTCTGCATTTTTCTGTTAATTGAAATCATTTGGATGCTTCGATTGATTATTTATTAATCTTTATGAAGACAATCTAACTTAACAAAATAAAGAGTTACTCTTTAAATTTAAAAAGGGGAGAGAGAAAATAACAAAAGCAAAATATTAACAAACTATTGAAACTCACATTCTCTCTCCCAAGAGGTGCGTTGGTTTTTTTGTGAGGTTAATTTGTTAAAATTAGGGCTGGTTCGGTATGGGATACCAAATTGAAAATGGCATAAAGAATTTCGAATCAATCATTTTAGGGATGGGAATCCGACAACAAATCCAGAATCGAAATTCCAATATTCCCAAATTTCAAGATTCTTGAATTTTTTTTTTTTGGAATTTCGGGATTTCTCAGAACTAGACCTGCATCAAAATCCAAATCATCCAGATTGAAACAAAAATCATCAAAACTTGCTTTATAACGCCAAATTAAAATCAGAGACAAAGTGACTGTGAATCGGTGAAGATTGAAGGAAAAGAGAGAGAGAGAGAGAGAGAGAGAGAAAGAGAGAGAGAGAGAGAGAGAGAGAGAGAGAGAGAGAGAGAAAGTGAATGGATAGTTAGACCCGCATCCTCCTCCTAACCTGAGCCCCCAATTTGAAACCCCCACATATAGTGAATCATTGGACAGAATCGTAGATAGTCTTAGAAAGAGAGAAACGGGAGAGAGAGTGTGTATGTGCGTTGGTTGTGTGATTGTGTGTGATGGAGGAAGGGTGGACATTCGAAGATGATGTGGTTATGAGGGGGATGAAGTCGTGAGGTGTGGTGGGGGCCGGAGTGGAGATAGTTCATTGGAGTGAGATTGTGAGAGGGTGGGTGGTTGCTGAGCTTCAAATTTGAGAAGAAGAAAAGGAGAGAGTTTAAGACTCTAAGTGAAGGTAGAGATGAGAAAAGCAAGATGAAATGTGCGAGAGTGAGTAGGGCTGGAAGGCAGAGATAAAATGACAAAAACGGACAGCCCAAATTATTCTAAAGCAATCCAACGGGTGAAAATTAACCCTAACTTATAAATAAAAAAATAAAAATCGATTTGGTTTGGGATTCCAGAACCAGTGCATTGCTCAAACCGAATCCCTACTGAAAATTTCAATATTGCTTTGGTATGGAGTCTCGAAATTTTGGTATTATCGATTTGTGAATTTTTCGATATGGGATTAAGATTTTTTCAGTTTGATTTGGGATTTTAGGGAAAAGTTTCCAGCCCTAGTAAAATAGCGAGGGTTGTTGAAAATAATAAGTTAAATTGGGGAAATAAAACAATTCGTCCCTTGCTGAAAGCACAAAAGAACGCTAACTCCCATTGTTGTCGACTCTTACTTTTAGGTGAGGGTTAATGGCAAAAGTTGGGTGGTGTAAAGGTGTTATTAGCACTATTATTTAGTAGGGTCATAGTAGCGTTTTAATTTTTTTTTTAATTTTTTTTTTATTTTTTATTTTTTTTTCTGCATTGGTGATTCGTTCACCCCCTTTCCGATTCATCTAGTCATTTTGATGGGGGAGCATCTGTTGGTTTGTGGGTTCATCTAGTCTTTTTGATGGGGGCGCATCTGTTTGGTGGAGCCAACAATCTTCTAGATCTAGGTTTTACTTGTAGTGGTACTTTTGGGCCTTTTTATTGTATTTTTGGAGTACATCGATATTTTTACACTAAGGGAATGGTGAGTTTGGCTAAGTTATACAATAGGCAGCCTAATTTGGTAACGAATTCGTCATCCATGAGATTCTAACCTTAGACCTCTCACTTCTAAGTGAAAAGAAATATAACTAGATCGTAGTAATAAGTGGCATTTTTATTGTATTTAAATTGTTGTAGTTTTTCTTGTACCTGGTTGCTTTGGACTGCTTTTTTGGGATTTTTTTTTTAAATTTTTTATCTTGTACTAGCCTTTTTAATTAATGAAATTTATTTATTTTGAAAGTTAAATAGCTAGATAAAATAATTCTTTGACACTATTCACTAGCCAAACCGACTAAATTTTACCATTTAGTACTACGGTATAATGGTATTCATTTTCACTTCTAAGTGAGATGTCTTAGGTTGAGTTCTCGCCAAAGGTGAATTTGAATCGCATTATTGCTAGCCATTGTGAGACTTAGCCCACTCCCCCAACTCCTTAGCGTAGATAATATTTTTTGTTCAAAAAAAAAAAAAAAAAAAAAAAAAAAGAACCAGCTAAGTTTTAAAATAAATCTTGGAGATGCTGATGGCTGGTCTATTGTGTTAGCAAAGAAAAATTAGTTTCAGATAGGGCTTTTGGGATTTTAAGGAATAAACAAAGAAGATATTGTATGGCCAGAGTCAAAGAAGACATATTCAATAACATTGTGACATAAACCACAATCTATGACCCTTCCCTCCACAGCTCAAAATTGCTCGATATGGAGCGTTGTCACTCCCTTCCGTCAATGTTAGTATTCAGTTTTCAAACTAATACCAAATAATGTTGCTGATAAGTTTACAAACTATATCGCACCTCTCTAGATTTCACTTAAAGAAAAGAATGAAAGAAACAAGAATATTTGATAAAAGCAAAACACACTCTGATTTATTTGAATGAAGAGTTACAACTCTCATTGGCTGAACCAAGTCAGCTATTGATTAGAATTTATTCTCCCCTTCTTTTGGTATCAAGCCATGTATTATGTCTAAACTTCAAATAGCTCCTTCAAGTTATGCCTCCACCATAACTTGGATAGTTTCCTGTAAACCTTTTCGGTTGGATGGAAAGAGTCGAAAAATACGTATTCAGCAACATTGTCACACAACTGATACTTAGTCACTCCTCTCTTCCCTCCACAAGAATCAATTGCTCCGTATGGACCAGAGCCACAACATGCCGTCTTTCCTTCACCGAAGCCTTTACAACAAAATAATAACAAAATTGGAAAGGACATAACTTATTAGCTTATGAAAACAAAAAACAAATAAGAGAAACTAAAGCTAAAAGAAGGTACAGTAGGTAGCTATATATACCATATTTTGATGGGCGATTTATAATTTGTTTTAGGTATGTATGGAGATCAATGGTTGAGTATTTGAATCCCTCGAGCTCTCTCTTCAGCTTTGGGAGCAGTTTTCCAAGTGCTTTATTGTGTAGTTTCACTAGTGGTATAACTTCTTCCGCTGAGGGGCTTGTGTCCCCTGGTTTATGTACTCTCAGGCTCGGTATTTCATTGAGAGGCGGCAAGGTTGAAAATCCAAATTTCCTTCCTCCTTTCTTGTATATTTCCTGACAAAATGTATACGAAGTCATTCATCCAAATATTTTTCTGAATTCATAATCAATAAAAAAGGGCACGAGCTGTCGCAAATTATCGGAAAAAGAAGAAACCAAGCATAGAAAAAAATCATGTGTTACGTATGTGTGTTAAAGAAGGCAAAATGTTACTTTGATCCAAATTGTCAGGTTGCCAATAACCAAGCCAACATATTCTTCATTGCTAAAATTGGATGCTAATGGCGAAATATAGTCATTGGCTCCAATGCTAATTATGTAAACAGCTTTGGAGAGCACTGTGTAGGCTTCTGCATCACCTTGTTTGTGCCTCAACAACTTCTCCACCATCCTGAATTGACTTATTTGAGTTTTAAGGTCTATCACCTGGAAAGAATAAGGAAAACAAAATTAAGTCATGCCAAATGGATAAATGTCCGCCCGAATTTCTCTCGCACACGGAAAATCAATGATCGAAAGCTGCAACTGTAGCAAAAAACTCTCAGTGGATAGGCGCTGTGCTCTCAGAGAGTGCAAGACCCTTCGGCTTCAGGACTGAGGGTGGACGCTTTGTGTCCCATCATTCTACTCCTATTAGCTATTATCGCCTAATCCTCTATTTCATTGGAAAAACGAAAGCTCCCAATAATAATGGAAAACATTTTATAAGGTAGAGCACGTACAAGTCCCTGATGACTTTCAACTAGAGCACCAGCTCCGCCAGAAGCAAAGTTCACCCCATTAGTATAGTTGTTCAACCCAGGTTGTAAATATGCTGGTATAATTGGTAACTTGGCATACTGAGCTGCAACATCAATGCAAATGTACTAAATATGCTGGTGTAATTGTTAGCAGGAAAGGTGTTTGAAGGGGTATTGAAAAGGTTAAACAACAAAAATTATTGACAGCATGATTAAGATTCTTACCAAGAAAATCTGGGATTAAACGTCCATCGCAAAATCTGCCAGTTGGATACTTGAAGAAGGTCTCACCATATGGGAACCAATTGGCCTGGAAATCAGTGGTGGTGTTTATGTAGTTATTATTTCCAGGATCATAAAATGAATCACCAAAGATGAATAGGGCTGCATGCTTTTTCTGAAGCACAGAATGGCCATAGCAGCTGCACTGAATAACTAGGCAAGTACAGACAGCCAGGATAGAAATTCTTAACCTCAAAGATGCCATTGAAGAATATGTGTTGCTGTTTTACTTTGAATTATTATCAATTTAATAGAAAATCATTGAAAGGGATCAAATCTTTAGCAAGTGGAAATAATCCCTGAGACAAGCAGACAAGGAAAGTTGATTGAATAATAACAAGATGACAGAACTAAGAACAGAAGATTTGACAATTATACAGATTTAGAAATTTTTGGCTTCATTTTGTAATGGATAAGACGTTTTCATATTTTTTCATGTCTTGTCCACATTCGTCAAAATTATGACAATATAATTAGGGCCGTCTTTGAGATTTCGGGGCCCTGTGCGAAATTCATAAAAGGAGCCATTCATTTAAGACATCTTAAAAAAAAAATGAATAACGTATTGATGCTAAAAAACAATATCGAAATAAACTTTAAAACTAACTATCTGTTTCTTAATATTATTAAATGTAAAGAAAGCTACACAATAACCATAGTACTAATAACTAACAATAAGTTCAATCTAAAGAAACCAAATAAACAAAACTTAAAAAAGTCTACAACTGAAGCTTCACTTAAAGATGGCTCTTCCTGCATTCTTTGCTGCAAAATCATTAATTAAACCTTCATAATCAATTTTGTCTAAAAAATCACTTTCAATCTATATCAAAGCAAGTCCATTTAACATTTCCTGCAACATGGTTGACCGCAAGTAGGATTTTAATAACTTTAACTTTGAGAAACTCCTTTTTGCAGATGCAACGATAACAGGTACAATCAACAAAATTCTGTATGCAATGCTTGCAGTCGAGAAACAATGCATCCTCTTTGATAGGAGCATATTTATGCGCCTTAGTTTGCTTGTTTTCTTGCATTTATGTTGCTAGTACTTAGTAATTTTAGTACTTTAAGCTATTTTCGTGTGTTTGTAGGTCCAAAGGGTTAAAGGAGCAAGAAAGTGCATTTTGGTGCATTTTGGAGTAGTTTGGGGCATTAAATGGATTGCATATGCTTAAAGCCAAGTAGATGGACGAAATTGAAGACCAAAGGAGGCTAGGAATAAATAAAGAGATGAAGAAATGAAACTGAAGAACAAAGAGTTCACATTCATCACTTCATCACATGCAGCCACACATCCATTCTAACACCTTTGCCGTGCAAAACACATTCATTCCAGCCATCCCACTTCAATCATTCACTTTAGTTGGCAGCCACATGCTTTCCCATTTCAATATCATTCTTCCAAAATCATTGCAGCCACATATTCACCTACATGCACATTCAATCATTCACTTCCCTTGCCGTGCACATTCACCTTGCATTTCCAGGTTGTCCACTTCATCATTGCAGCCACATATTCACCCACATGCACATTCAATCATTCAAACCCCTTGGTGCCGTGCTTCCCCCTTCATTCCAGCCATTCCACATGCATTTCCAACCTAGCAGCACCCCTTTAATCATTCAACCTAGCTGTCCTTGCACATGCATCTTCAAATAAATCAGCCACATGCACATTCACCCATTCCTACCATTATGCCGTGCACTCCCATCCCATTTCCAGCTTTCCACCAACCTCCTAGCTGTCATATTCCCTCTTTTAATCATTCATCCACCTACAAATGAACATCCATTGCAGCCACAAGGGGGGGATTCATTCATTGAGCCATTCACACCAACACAACACCTAGCCGTGCAAAACACTACCATTTAATTCCCATTCACACACCAAACACAATCCCTTTGTGCCGTGCCTTACTCCCCATCCACCATTCCAGAAATTCAACCATTCCATCCATTCATATACATTTCATATCATTCTACATCATCCATAATCCCCAAAACTATCCTTAGACCTTATGCCGCAACAAAGAGGAAGAGAAGAGGGCCTAAACGTTCATACAATTCAACTTTGAGTTGTTGGAATGTTTAGGTGTTTCTTTTCCTTTGATTTCAATGTTTAATTTCAATTCTCTTTGTTTTGTACGTATGAGGAACTAAACCCCCCTTGGCTAGGGGGGAATTCGAAATACATGTTTATGCTTGCAATATGATTTGATTACTTCTAATTGCGTTTCATAAGTTGTGAATTCAATTTACTTATCTATGCGAATTAAACTGATTTGTGTGTGTTGGTTGAGAGTGCACGCTTAATTATCATGCGTAAATCTAATGCTAGGATATAAGGAAGTTTCACCTAATCGTTACAAACTTATATTCACAAGTAGTAAAAGTTGATGATCTCAATCGCGTTAAGTAAATTCTTGGCATAAGTTTCATGCAGTTCATAGTAACGAGTGCTTCGTCAATGCTTATGGTTTTCAAAGAACTTAGTGATTCTTGCTTGTATCTCTATTATGCAGTTCATGTAGGGGACTTGTGGGGAATGTTTTGGGTTGTCGTATGCAATCATCCAATTCAATAACGTTAGGAAAATCTGAGGATTAATTAGTGCAATTCATGGTTAATCTGGGGCGTTGAGAATTCATGGTTTATTGAAAAGCAATTGGAAATCGTTTTATATGCAAGTATAACATGTGTGGAGATGAACCCCTTAGCTAGCTTCCCATCCATTCAATTCCATCAAATTCATATTTACATTTGTTTTAAATTGCAATCTGTGCATTTAGTTTAATTTCGTCCAAAACTCAATCCCCCTTTACTTTATTGTCCAATTTAGTTAGAAAGTGTCTTAGTTTGTGTTTATAAGAGTTTTGATTAAATTTATTTCCCAAATTCGTCCAAAGTATTCAAAGTGCTCAAAACTGCCCAGAAAGTGTTTTTAAGGCAGTTTTGAGTGTTTTGGTGTTGTCTTGAGTCTTTTGATTTGTTTTAGTGTCTTAAGTGTTTAGTTTTGCATTCTTTGAGTCTAGTTTAGTGTTTTAAACTTTATATTACGTTTTTGAGTCAGTTTCCAAGTGATTTTGCAATCCCTCCTAATCCCTGGTTAGGAACGATCCCGACTTATATCTATACTACAACTTGACAAAAAGAGGGTTTAATTTGTGTGCGTATAATTTCCGCATCACTCTTCAAGTAGTTCAATATGTCAATCGGTGTCTTTATTTCTTTTGGCAAACGCTCTCGTAAAAACTTCAACTTTACTAATAATGCATCCCCATCAACATCAAAGAGTTCATATTTCTTGAGAAAGTTTTGAAGCCGATCACAACAATCTTTCAATTTATCATTGTCTATCGAATTCAACCATTCTGAAGTGAACAAAAACCCAAATATATCATCATACACTTGATATTCTTCAAACCTTCTCTTCAGTGAACCAATAGTTTGATCTATTATGTACAATGCTGATTGTTCAGTTGGTTGGGATGATTCACCTTCATTCTCATCAAAATGTCTTTTTCTACAAACTTGACGCTTTTCTGGAAACATGGGATCAATTTCCATTTCAATAGCAAGTTTTTTAGCATTAATCATAGCCTCCGCAAACCCAGTTTCTCTGTACTTTTCAAAATAAATGATCAATCCTTGTACTTGTTGTATAGCAACATCAATAAGCATGTCTTTAGATTGCAAATATTTGCTGACCTCATTATCAGCAACCAATATTTCATACCAAATTGTCATGCCCAATAAAAACTCAAAATTCCCAATGTCGAATGTTGCCAAAGATTTAGTTGCACTTTTTGTTACTAAGTCATTGTCACTTTCTGCTAATTGGAGTAAAGCTTTTTTTGTTTGTAGAGGTTGGGATTGAATTGCTTTAACGCTCACAACACGGCTTTCCTATCGTGTGGCCGACAATGATTTGAGAGTCAGTCTTTTTATATTTTCTTTCAAAATCAGCCATCGTTTTGTAGAATTTGCGAACAAGCTGTAAATACGTTGTACTGTTCCAAAGAAGTCTTTCGCTATGCCACAAGAGTTTGCCATATCACAAAGCGTTAAGTTAAGACTATGGCTACCACATAAAGTGTACATTGCCCTATGATTTATATCCAAAAGCCTCTTTTGTACACCTTGATGTCCCTCTCTCATATTTGATCCATTATCATAACTTTGCCCTCTTACATCATCAATATCAAGATCAAGAACTTTTAATACATTCTGCAACTCTTCAAACAGTCCTTCTCCTGATGTGTTATTCATAATCAGATATTGCAAAAAAAAAAAAATCTTCTACTTTTATTGGAGTACTGTTCATATCCACACATCTTATGATCAAGGTCATTTGTTCTTGGTGGCTAAAATCAGTAGTACAATCAAGTATCACTGTAAAATATTTAGCTTCTTTGACTTTTTGAATGATTGCAGCTTTGATTTCACAAGATATCAACAATATCAACTCATTTTGGATGATATGACTAAGATAATGATAACAAATCTCATTATTTTCGAAGCGTTGAAGATGATTCTTTATCAATTAATCAGATTCAGCCATCATTTGAACTAGGCCCATAAAATTTCCATTACTTTCTTGATAAAGCGTATCGTTATTTCCACGAAAAGTCAGTGTGTGTTTAGCTAAATATTTCACAATGGAAATCAAACTTTGTAGTAACTCCCTTCAATGCTCTTTTTCTTTCTTAATCTGGTCTTGCATAACTTTGTTAATTGTTTCGTTTTTCTACAATCTAAGACGTAAATCAATCCAAGTGGTCATGTTCGAGATGCGATCAAAATTGTTTTCATGCTCTTTAAGCCTCACATTGAGATGTGTCCAATCTTTGTAGCCCTCATTTGCTAATTCACCTTTGAGAGGCCCTTTCTTGAACAATTTACAACAAAAGTATCAACATCATTTGAATAGACTAGCCAATCTCTATCATGTTTCTCTCCATTGGATAAGTATCGAGTGTAAAAGGCTACATTAAAACGCATATTAAACTGATCTTTAGGACCTTTCTTAATTGATAGATCTCTCGCAGGACCTTTTTCTGCCAACAAATCAATCCATTTGGGATCAAGACTATCCCAAATTTGAGGATCATAAATGTTTGAGGGAATGGACTCACTTGGTTGATCAGTGACAATAAGAGCATCCTCATGATTATCATTCTCATCAAGGTCATCATCAATTTCATCATTGCCCAAATCATCAACTAATTTCTCATTGTCATCCTGTTGTTCCGTAATTAAATCATCCATTGAACTTTGTGGTTCTTTTTCTTTCAAAAAGAACCTATCAATAGCTTCTTTTTTTAGACTGAATCAATTGTTCAACTTTTCTTTTTCTTTGATGTGTTAAGTAGCCAGATGGATATTTTCTAGTAGGTGCCATCTTTTATATCTCAAACAAGATCACAATAAAATTATAGTAAGTATGAACAATGAAACCTGATAGTCCGTAAAACGTGTGTGTCTAGCGTTTTTTTGTGACTGCTCTTCTCTTGATTTTGCCCTGAAAAGTCCAAAAAAATAAAAAATAAAAATCATTATAGATGAGGAATACCCAAATCTTCAAATTTTGCGTCAATATACTTAAATTAGTAAATATCTTACTTTGATCGAAGTCTACATCACTCTAATAATTTGGAAGTTTCTCTTTAATTTCATAAATTTATAAATTAGGGTTTAATAATTTGTGGGAAATATAACAATGGGACGAAGAGAGAAGGGAATTACATTGGGAGTTTGGGACACTGGCACAACGTCTGGGATTTTGACTTCCCTGTGCTCTTGTAGTCTGGTGTGAAAAGAAGAAAAGTGGAACGCAACAATGGGATTTTGGAGTGAGAGAAGTAGTCTGTCTCTGAATTGTTTGCCTCGGTTAGTGGGGTTCTCCACTTTAATTGATTAACTTTGCCCTTTGTGAATTATTATTTTATATATTTTTGTACAGGTTGTAGGTAGTAGTCTGATGGCTTTTAGGTAGTAGTCTAATGGCTTTTAGGCCTGTCAGATTTTTATATGTATATATTTTGATTTGATTAGTATTTCTATCTATTATTTATATATAATATTATTATATCTATATTATTATATTCAATAAAAAATATTTTTGGGGGCCCCCAAAATTTTGGGGCCCTGTTCCATAGAACCTATCGCACTCCCCCAAAGCCGACTCTGAATATAATTAGATCATAAATACATAAGAAAAATTAGTGATGGCAATAATGTCAAGGATGATATTAGAAGTGAAAAAATGAAAAATGAAAAAGAGCTTTCATCATAAAATTAATTGGTAATATGAGATTTGCCAAACCTCTTATAAGCACAAGCAAGGTCCTATTTTTCCTGATGTATGATTGATACTCTCAACACGTCCCCTCACGTGTGGTGAATTTTTAAGCCTAACATGTGGATAACACAAATCGGGTGAAGTCAAGCACGTATAGTTGGTGAGCTTCACACGCAGGACAACCTGCTCTAATATCATGAAGAAGAGGTTCCACCATAAAACCGATTACCAACTTACTTATGATTAATGGCAAGGTTTCTCCTTCTACGATGTAGGACTCTTTAACTTTCACATCCTCACACGCCTCCCTCACATGGCGAATTCTCAAACCAAATACATGGACAATACAAATTGGGTGACGTGGAGCACGTGTGACCATTAATTTTCACACTTAGGTCAACCTACTCTGAAACCATGAACAAAGTTGAGGTTAATTGGCAATGAAGACTAGTCCAGCCTTTATAAGCACATACAAGATCAATCTCTTTCTTGATGTGGGATTTGTACTCTCAACAAGAAGTTAATAAAAATATATGTTGGCATCTAAAGGGTTCATTCATGATTAATGTTAAGGCAATATCTTTAATAAACATTTGCAAACTTGAGATATAAAAATATTTGTTGGCATCTAAAGGGTTCATTCATTATGAATGTGGGATTCTAACTTCCTATCCTTTGGAAGTTTGGTGTTAAAAGAAGAAAAGTGAAACGCAACGATGGGATTTTGGCGTGAGAGAAGTAGTTTGTCTCTGAATTGTTTGCCTCGTTTAGTGGGGTTCTCCACTTTAATTGATTAACTTTGCCCTTTGTTATTTTATATATTTTTGTATAGGTTGTAGGTAGTAGTCTGATGGCTTTTAGGTAGTAGTCTGACTCTGATGGCTTTCAAGTAGTAGTCTGATGGCTTTTAGGTCTGTCAGATTTTTATATGTACATATTTTGATTTGATTAGTATTTATATATATTATTATATTCAATAAAAAATATTTTTGGGGGCCTTGTGCCATGGAACCGGTTGCACTCCAAGAAAGTCGACTCTGAATATAATTAGATCATAAATACATAAGAAAGATTAGTGATGGCAATAATGTCAAGGATGATATTAGAAGTGAAAAAAAAAAAAAAAAAAAAAAAAGAGCTTTCATCATAAAATTAATTGGTAATATGAGATTTGTCAAACCTCTTATAAGCACATGCAAGACCTCTTTTTCCTGATGTATGATTAATACTCTTAACACGTCCCCTCAAGTGTGGTGAATTTTTAAGCCTAACATGTAGACAACACAAATCGGGTGAAGTCAAGCACGTATAGTCGGTGAGCTTCACACATAGGAGAACCTACTCAGATACCATGAAGAAGGGGTTCCACCACAAAACCGATTGCCAACTTACATATGATCAATGGCAAGGTTTCTCCCTCTATGATGTAGGACTCCTTAACTTTCACATCCTCACGCGCATCCTTCACATGACGAATTCTCAAACCAAATACATGGACAATACAAATTGGGTGACGTGGAGCACGTGTGACCATTAATTTTTATACTTGGGTCAACCTACTCTGAAACCATGAAGAAAGTTGAGGTTAATTGGTAATGAAGAGTAGTCCAACCTTTTATAAGCACATACAAGATCGATCTCTTTCTTGATGTGGGATTTGTACTCTCAACAAGAAGTTAATAAAAATATTTGTTGGCATCTAAGGGGTTCATTCATGATTAATGTTAAGGCAATATCTTCAATAAAGAGTTGCAAACTGGAGATATAAAAATATATGTTGGCATCTAAAGGGTTCATTCATGATTAATGTTTGGGATTCCGACCTCCCGTGCTTTGGTAGTCTAGTGTGAAAAGAAGAAAAGTGGAACGCAGCAATGGGATTTTGGCGTGAGAAAAGTAGTCTGTCTCTGAATTGTTTGCCTCGGTTAGTTGTAGGTAGTAGTCTGATGGCTTTTAGGTAGTAGTCTGACTCTGATGGCTTCTAGGTAGCAGTCTGATGGCTTTTAGGCCCGTCAGATTTTTATATGTATATATTTGATCATAAAGGCGGCTTTGAATATAATTAGATCATAAATACATAAGAAATATTAGTGATGGCAATAATGTCAAGGATGATATTAGAAGTGAAAAAAAAAAAAAAAAAAAAAAAAAAAAAGAGCTTTCATCATAAAATTAATTGGTAATATGAGATTTGCTAAACGTCTTATAAGCACATGCAATGTCCTCTTTTTCCTGATGTATGATTGATACTCTCAACACGTCCACTCATATGTGGTCAATTTTTAAGCCTAGCATGTGGACAACACAAATCGGGTGAAGTCAAGCACGTATAGTTGGTGAGCTTCACACGCAGGACAACCTGCTCAGATACCATGAAGAATGTGATGCGTTACGAATGTGACACACAAATTAAACCCTATTTGTGACAATTGTAGTAATGATGTAAGTAGGGATCGTTCTAACCGGGGATTAACTAGGGGTGCTAATCTAATATAAATTGACTTAAAAACACAAAAACTAAACTTAAAGACTCTTAACAAGACTACTATGACTCAAAACAGATTTGAAACACTCAAACTGCCTAAAACAATCAAATTGACTCAAACAGAAACTAGAACTTGATTTGGACGAATTTGAAAGTGTTTATGACTCCAAATGCTTAAAGACACAAAATAAAACAGATTTGACTGACTAAGACTCAACAAAATATGGGGGGATTGTGTTTGGACGAATTTAACTAAATGGGCAGATTGTAAAGAAAACAGATTGTAAGACAAAATTGTGATGAATCAATGGATGATGGAATAGCTAAGGGATTCTTCTCCACACATGAAATATATGCAACGTAAATCAATTTCCAGTTATCAATTCAATAAGTTATGAACCTCGACGCTCCAAGTTAATTAGGTCCGCTTAAATTAACCTTCAGATTTCCCTAGAATCATTGAATTGGATGAATATGCATCGCAATCAAATTATTCCTAACAAGTTCTCTATATGAACAGCATGATAAAGATACAAGTTAGAATCATTACGTTCTTTGGAAATCATAAGCATCGACAAGACATTTGTAACTATGAAAAGCATGATACTCTTGCCAGGAATCTACTTAACATGATCGTGACTAGCGACCTTCACTACTTGTGAATATAAACTCATAACGATTAGGTGAAACAAACTTATATCCTAGCACCAAATTCAAGCATGCAACTTAAGCGTGCACTCTCAATCAACATACAAGAATAAGTTCTAAATCAAACGGTTAAGCAAATTGTATTCACGACTTATGCAACGATAATCGGAAGTAATCAACTTATTTCACATATATAATCATGGTTTCGAATACACCCTTAGCCAAAGGGGGTTTAGTTCCTCATACGTACAAGACAAAGATAAGTAAATTTAACCATTGAAATCAAGGAAAGGAAACACCTAAAAATTCCAACAACTCAAACTTGAATTGTATGAACGTTTAGGCCCTCTTCTCCTCCTCTTTGTTGCGGCACAAGGTCTAAGGATAGGTTTTGGGGTGGTATTTGTATGGAGGAATGGATGTGTGATGGTAGGGTAGTGTTTTGGAGGGATGGGGAGTGGTTGGAGTGGCTGCAATGCAGGAGAAAATGCTGGAAAATGGAATGTTATGCACGGGTCTGGGGTTAGGTTTTGGGGTGGTATTTGTATGGAGGAATGGATGTGTGATGGTAGGGTAGTGTTTTGGAGGGATGGGGAGTGGTTGGAGTGGCTGCAATGGAGGAGAAAATGCTGGAAAATGGAATGTTATGCACAGGTCTGGGGTTGTTTGATGGTGTGTAATGTGTATGGTTTTATAGGGAGAGAATGGGAGAGAATGTGACTAAATGATTAAAGAGGGAATGCATGTGGAATGACAGCTAGGTTGGTTGGTGGCTGCAATAATGAAGGGGGAAAGCTGGAATGTGGAGATGCACGGTAAATGATGGTTTTTTGGGTGAATGATGTGAAGTGTGACAGCTTAAGGGGGGAATATATGCATGATGGTGGCTGCAATATGAAAAGAATGACTACTTAATGCATGTAAGGTGCAGCTAGGTTGGTGGAAAGCTGGAATGGAGTGGGGAATGGTGGGAAGGCCACGGCAAAGGATGGGAAAAAGGGATGGTGGCTGAATTATTTGTTGGGAAAGCATGTGAGTGAATGATTAAAGAGTGAATGGAAGAATACATTTGTATTTGGAGTGCATGATGAATACATGTGGCTGAATTATTTGTTGGTGAGGGGGTGCACGACTTTGACACAAAGGGGAAGGCTGGAATGTATGGAGAATGCACGGCTTGGGGAGTTAGAATGGGCTAGGCCCTTTGTTTTATGTCCTAAAGTGCATACAAGGCCTTCAATTTCGTCCAACACTTTGGCTCCAAGCATAAGCTATCCATCCTTAGCCCAAAAGTGCTCCATTGTGCACTTCTTTGCTCCTTTAGCCCTTAGAACCTGAAAACATACGAAAATAACTTAAAAGAGTTAAAGAACTAAGAAATAACAACATAAATGCACAAGAACAAGCCAACTAAGTTGCCTAAATATGCTCCTATCAAATTCCCCCACACTTCGCTTTTGCTAGTCCTCGAGCAAAACAGAAAAACAAAACAAAACCTAAACTTTCCAAAAATGGTCTCAGGGATTCTTAATGCACATGACATGTTCAAGAACATTAATCACATAGATTTTAGTCATCCTTATGCTTAGGCACATACGTAATCATAATCACTCCTTACTAGTTCTCATTTAATCAATTTAAAACAACGTTTGAATGTAGTAACATGCCTTAGAGAAATCACTTAATTCCTTACAAGATACTCTCTTATTTTCACACAGACTTTCTGATTACACACCCTACACTAAGTATATGTGAGAAGATTGATGTAAATATGAAACTAAACACTCACATATGTTTATAACAAGGAAAGCACTTTTCTGGAATGTATATGAATAAGATCTCATGAAAGGAATGCTACCAATTAGATGCGAGAACCAGGGATACCATATGCTTACATCAATTCCGAACTCCACATTATTGAAAACATAATGATCAAGATTGAAGCATAAGGATTGTAACGGGGTAAGGGTGATTGGCTAACAATGAAAGGTAAAGATAACAAACGTTCTTTAAGCAATAGCAAGCAAAGTAATGAAATTTGACACTTAGAATCACTTATGATTGCAGAAACTCACTTAGACACAGAAGGGAACAATTCACACAACTCTTAGGGCCATATTCAACGTTTTGGACCCTTTCTTCAACTACCACAAACATGTGAGCTTATTTTCACTTATTTCATCCTCTTTTTCTTTCTTTTCACAACTTTTTCTTTTCTTTTTGTTTTTTCACGAAATTTTATTTTTATTTTTATTTTTATTTTTTTATGCCTTATTTCTTTTCGTGGCATATCAACACACACACACAAATTCCCCCACACTTGTTGTTTTGCATATTCGAAAGGATTCCCTCTAAGTCATGCTTACTATGCTTCAAGAACAAGGGTATGGGTGGTCCTAATCTAGGCTAGGTGGGGATGATATGGGTAAACAAAGAACAAAGGCTAACAATGGCTCAATGGGGGTTATGACCTACAATATATATATAGTGCATGGGTTGGCTGTTTGGTTGATGGCTTTACTACACACTTCATCTTGATATATATTATGCAATCATGCTTTGACTGGAATGGATGCAAGTTCTAGCATTTGGAACTAATTGATGAAACGCCTTCTAATTAGCAACCAAGCAAGAATAATGAGATCATGCAACGAGTTTTGAAAACAAGAATCAGAGATTAATACTCTCCAAAGAATGTTTAAAGCTCAAGTCTGTCAGGGTTGTAATGTTATTCTAAGTTCCTTCCTTCAAGCATATTACAAACATGAATTCATAAACAACAACTATAACCAAGTATAAACCAAGAATATATCAAACTTCCATCCATGTTTATAACTCTCTTTCACAGCATCATGCAATTAAAAACCAAATCCTCATCATTGTGTTGGAAGGTGACCTACGACACAAACAAACACACAAAAACAACTCTTTTTGGGTTTTTCAAAACAATTTTTTTTTTTTTTCAAATTTTTATGGTATTTTTGGATTTTTAAGTCAACACACTCTAAAACAATCTAAAATAGCTTAAAAACACTTAAAAACAGCAAGGAACAACATTGGAAGTTATGGGTAATAAAATTCCACGAATTTGCCTCAACATACTTAGTTACCCCCCCACACTTCAATCAAACATTGTCCTCAATGTTTTAAACACAATTGAACACATTACACATAACATAAAGTAAGCAACAAAGGAAAGGGTTTAGGGATGCAAATCTGAGTGTGGAGCAATTCCCAAGTTCTTCCTTTGTTGATTGCATGGGTTGCCTCCCAAGTATCGCTTTCTTTTACGTCTTGCAGCCCGACGAATAATCTTCTTAGCCTCCCTTAGAGCCCACGGCATGGAGGGGTATGTTCTCCACGGTATGCTCCTTTAACACTTTCATAATATGGCTCAATGAATGGGAGGGGATAATGATCCTTCCGGATGGTGGTGTTGTGGTTCCGAAAGTCCATGTAACTGCTCCCACCACCTTGAAATCGGTTGGGCACCTGCACCAAAGAAGGTAACAACCTATTAATTGACATGGGAATTGAAAGTGGGATTGAAGACTTACAAACATATTGTGGTGACGGCTCAAAAGTGGCAGTTCCATCAACAATATCACCAGGACTACTTTCGGCCATATTGGGTGGTTGTAGGGCAATCACTCCAAGTTCTTCTCCAATGGTGGTTCTTGATACATCCTTCGTGATAAGTGTGGATTCTTTCGGCCATGTGTCCTTATGCACATCTATGACAAAACAAGAATGACTATCGTTAGGATTCTTAATAGAGTCATAAACATTGAATTTAATTACATCACCACCAAACTCCATTGTTAGTGCTCCTTTAGCCATATCGATCTTTATTTGGGCTGTTTTCATGAACGGACGGCCTAGCAAGAGTGGCAATGATGGAGCATGGCTTGAATCCTCCATTTCTAAGACATAAAAATCTACAGGAAAGATGAGATGATTGACCTGCACTAAAACATCCTCAAGGACTCCCTTGGGATAAACATTAAAACGATCGGCCAATTGAATTATAACGTCATCTTGTTTTAACTCACCAAGATTCATAGATGCATAAATGGAATATGGCATGACATTAATAGAAGCACCTAAATCTAACATGCATTGTTCAAATCTAGTGTTTCCAATTACGCATGGGATAGTAAAGCTCCCTGGATCCTTACATTTTGGAGGTAACTTTCGTTGCAAAACCGCGGATACATTCTCACTTACTTTCACAACTTCTTTGTTTGAAATTCTTTTCCTAGTTGTGCATAACTCTTTTAAAAACTTTGCATACCTGGGCACTTGCTTAATGGCATCAAGTAAAGGAATGTTTACTTGGACCTTCCTAAACGTCTCAAGAATGTCCTTCTCGGCTTCCTCTTTCTTTGTTTGCATAAACCTGCTAGGAAAAGGCACGTTTGGTGGAATCACATTAGTAGGAACCGAATTTGACACATTCTTACCCTTTTTGGTCAAATTGGACAAGTTGGGATCCTTAGAAGCTTGCGGCAAAGGTATGTCCACCTTTGCCATGGGTTGTCTTGCTTTCTCTTCTTCAATTCTCCGTTTTTCATCCTCTTCGGGGCTTGATGGTGATGGTTTGGATGTAATGCCAACTTCTTTTCCACTTCTCAAGGTGATTGCGTTGGCCGTTTCGAAACCACCCTTGGGATTGACCACCGTAGTGCTTGGTAACTTACCATTTTCACGGAATTGTCCCAAAAATTCGGCCATTTGGCCCATTTGCTTCTTTAGCTCATTAACCTCCTTTGCTTGGTTCTGCATTCCCTGTGCCATTGTGGTTAATAATTGATATGTTTTATCATCATTCATAGACGTACCTGAGTTGGTTTGGGATGATTGTGCTTGAGGAGGTGGTTGTGGTGCCATTGGCCTTGGAAAGAAACCCGAGGGTTGTCGAAATCCACTTTGTTGGGTATATTGTGGTGCATCTCTCCATCTGAAATTGGGGTGGTCACGCCATCCCTGATTGTATGTGTTGGAGAAAGGATCACCCTTTGGTTGGTTTTGATTCTCATAGCCCACGGCATTGGCAGATTCCCACCCTCTGTTCTCAATTAATTGAGGGCATTGATCAGATTGGTGTCCTTGAATGGAGCATACACCACAGATTGTAGTTCCTTGCGTTTTAGGGCCTTCAACAAACTGCGATAACATAGACGTAAGGTTAGCCATCTGGGATTGTAACTCAGAAATAGAACTTACCTCATTTACATGCTGTGGCCGTGAGGTGTCTCTCTGCCCAACACCTTCATATTGTTGTGCATTGAGTGCTCGATTAGCAATGAGAGTTTTGGCATCCCTAGGTGTCTTGTCCACTAGAGCTCCTCCCGTGGATGCATCCAACATTTGCCGTTCAAGTGGTAGAAGACCTCCGTAAAAATATTGAAGAAGTAGCTCCTCCTTCATTTGGTGCTGTGGACATGAAGCAACAAGAATTTTAAAACGTTCATAATAAGTTGGAAAAGATTCACCTTGGCTTTGCTGAATTCCACTAATCTTCTTGCGAAGAAGAATGACTCGTGATGTCGGAAAGAACTTCTCTAAGAAGGCTCGCTTCATACTCTCCCATGATGTGACAGTGCCGGGAGCCAACTCATACAACCAATCTTTGGCCTTCTCCAACAAAGAAAAAGGAAAAGCCTTCATCTTCAATATGTTGCTGTCCACGTTCACCAGTGTCATACTTGAGCATACGACTTCGAACTCCTTTAAATGCTTATTGGGGTCCTCCATTGATAACCCATGGAACTTGGGTATATGATGTAGCAAGCTGGACTTCAACTCAAATTCATCGGTCTTCTCAGGGGCTGCATTGGGGTATTGGATGCAAAGAGGGGCTGCATTGGCCAAACCCGAGGCAGAAAGCTCCTTGATGGTTCGATTGTCCGCTGCCATGGTTGGTACTTCTTCTTCAAACCTTGCCGTGGCCTCCTCTTCAACCTCAACTTCTTGCTTTTCTACTTCAGGTTCGGGACTAGGAGGATTAGACTCTTGCAATTTCTTGTTCCTTCTCAAAGTCCTCTAGAAATCGCCGTCAAAGTCGGAGATATGCTCACGAACAGGTTATGAGCTACGGGTCATAAACTAGTATCTACACACAAGAGCAAACAAGATAAGTAACCAACTTAATAGACTCGGCACAAGTAAGGAAATAAGGTGCCACACACGGCACAAAAACAAAAACACACACACACGGTGCAAAAAAAAAAAAAAAATTAAAACAAAACAGAAACTAAACAATTTAAACAAGACTCAAGACAATGGATTAGCAACTTTGCTAATCCCCGGCAACGGTGCCAAAATTTGATGCGTTACGAATGTGACACACAAATTAAACCTTATTTGTGACAATTGTAGTAATGATGTAAGTAGGGATCGTTCTAACCGGGGATTAACTAGGGGTGCTAATCTAATATAAATTGACTTAAAAACACAAAAACTAAACTTAAAGACTCTTAACAAGACTACTATACTCAAAACAGATTTGAAACACTCAAACTGCCTAAAACAATCAAATTGTCTCAAACAGAAACTAGAACTTGATTTGGACGAATTTGAAAGTGTTTATGACTCCAAATGCTTAAAGACACAAAATAAAACAGATTTGACTGACTAAGACTCAACAAAATATGGGGGGATTGTGTTTGGACGAATTTAACTAAATGGGCAGATTGTAAAGAAAACAGATTGTAAGACAAAATTGTGATGAATCAATGGATGATGGAATAGCTAAGGGGTTCTTCTCCACACATGAAATATATGCAACGTAAATCAATTTCCAGTTATCAATTCAATAAGTTATGAACCTCGACGCTCCAAGTTAATTAGGTCCGCTTAAATTAACCTTCAGATTTCCCTAGAATCATTGAATGGGATGAATATGCATCGCAATCAAATTATTCCTAACAAATTCTCTATATGAACAGCATGATAAAGATACAAGTTAGAATCATTACGTTCTTTGGAAATCATAAGCATCGACAAGGCATTTGTAACTATGAAAAGCATGATACTCTTGCCAGGAATCTACTTAACATGATCGTGACTAGCGACCTTCACTACTTATGAATATAAACTCATAACGATTAGGTGAAACAAACTTATATCCTAGCACCAAATTCAAGCATGCAACTTAAGCGTGCACTCTCAATCAACATACAAGAATAAGTTCTAAATCAAACGGTTAAGCAAATTGTATTCACGACTTATGCAACGATAACCGGAAGTAATCAACTTATTTCACATATATAATCATGGTTTCGAATACACCCTTAGCCAAAGGGGGTTTAGTTCCTCATACGTACAAGACAAAGATAAGTAAATTTAACCATTGAAATCAAGGAAAGGAAACACCTAAAAATTCCAACAACTCAAACTTGAATTGTATGAACGTTTAGGCCCTCTTCTCCTCCTCTTTGTTGCGGCACAAGGTCTAAGGATAGGTTTTGGGGTGGTATTTGTATGGAGGAATGGATGTGTGATGGTAGGGTAGTGTTTTGGAGGGATGGAGAGTGGTTGGAGTGGCTGCAATGGAGGAGAAAATGCTGGAAAATAGAATGTTATGCACGGGTCTGGGGTTAGGTTTTGGGGTGGTATTTGTATGGAGGAATGGATGTGTGATGGTAGGGTAGTGTTTTGGAGGGATGGGGAGTGGTTGGAGTTGCTGCAATGGAGGAGAAAATGCTGGAAAATGGAATGTTATGCACGGGTCTGGGGTTGTTTGATGGTGTGTAGTGTGTATGGTTTTATAGGGAGAGAATGAGAGAGAATGTGACTGAATGATTAAAGAAGGAATGCATGTGAAATGACAGCTAGGTTGGTTGGTGGCTGCAATAATGAAGGGGGAAAGCTGGAATGTGGAGATGCACGACAAATGATGGTTTTTTGGGAGAATGATGTGAAGTGTGACAGCTTAAGGGGGGAATATATGCATGATGATGGCTGCAATATGAAAAGAATGACTACTTAATGCATGTAGGGTGCAGCTAGGTTGGTGGAAAGCTGGAATGGAGTGGGGAATGGTGGGAATGCCACGGCAAAGGATGGGAAAAAAGGGATGGTGGCTGAATTATTTGTTGGGAAAGCATGTGAGTGAATGATTAAAGAGTGAATGGAAGAATACATTTGTATTTGGAGTGCATGATGAATACATGTGGCTGAATTATTTGTTGGTGAGGGGGTGCACGGCTTTGACACAAAGGGGGAGGCTGGAATGTATGGAGAATGCACGGCTTGGGGAGTTAGAATGGGCTAGGCCCTTTGTTTTATGTCCTAAAGTGCATACAAGGCCTTCAATTTCGTCCAACACTTTGGCTCCAAGCATAAGCTATCCATCCTTAGCCCAAAAGTGCTCCATTGAGCACTTCTTTGCTCCTTTAGCCCTTAGAACCTGAAAACATACGAAAATAACTTAAAAGACTTAAAGAACTAAGAAATAACAACATAAATGCACAAGAACAAGCCAACTAAGTTGCCTAAATATGCTCCTATCAGAAGGGGTTCCACCATAAAATCGATTGCCAACTTACTTATGATCAATGGCAAGGTTTCTCCCTCTACGATGTAGGACTCTTTAAATTTCACATCCTCACACGCCTCCCTCATATGGCGAATTCTCAAACCAAATACATGGACAATACAAATTGGGTGACGAGGAACACGTGTGACCATTAATTTTCACACTTAGGTCAACCTACTCTGAAACCATGAGGAAAGTTGAGGTTAATTGGCAATGAAGAGTAGTCCAATCTTTTATAAGCAAATACAAGATCAATCTCTTTCTTGATGCGGGATTTGTACTCTCAACAAGAAGTTAATAAAAATATTTGTTGGCATCTAAAGGGTTCATTCATGATTAATGTTTAGGCAGTATCTTCAATAAAGAGTTACAAACTTGAGATATAAAAATATATGTTGGCATCTAAAAGGTTCATTCATGATTAATGTCTGGGATTCTGACTTCCCGTCCTCTGGTAGTTTGGTGTGAAAAGAAGAAAAGTGGAACGCATCGATGAGATTTTGGCGTGAAAGAAGTAGCCTGTCTCTGAATTGTTTGCCTCGGTTAGTGGGGTTCGCCATTTTAATTGATTAACTTTGCCCTTTGTTAATTATTATTTTATATATTTTTGTACATGTTGTAGGTAGTAGTCTGACTCTGATGGCTTTCAGGTAGTAGTTTGATGGCTTTTAAGCCCTTCAGATTTTTATATGTATATATTTTGATTTGATTAGTATTTCTATATATTACTTTTATATAATATTAATTTATATATATTATTATATTCAATTAAAAAAAATTTTGGGGGCTCTGTGCCATGGAACCGATCCCACTCCCCCAAAGCTGGCTCTGAATATAATTAGATCATAACTACATAAGAAAAATTAGTGATGCCAATAATGTCAAGGATGATATTAGAATTGAAAGAAAAAAGAAAAAAAAATCTTTTATCATAAAATTAATTGGTAATATGAGATTTGCCAAACCTCTTATAAGCATGTGCAAGGCCCTCTTTTTCCTGATGTATGATTGATACTCTCAACACTTCCCCTCACGTGTGGAGAATTTTTAAGCTTAACATGTGGACAACATAAATCAGGTAATGTCAAGCAGTATAGTTGGTGAGCTTTACACGCAGGACAACCTGCTCAGATACCATGAAGAAGGGGTTCCACCATAAAATCGATTGCCAATTTACTTATGATCAATGGCAAAGTTTCTCCCTCTACGATGTAGGACTCTTTAACTTTCACATCCTCACACGCATCCTTCACATGACAAATTCTCAAACCAAATACATGGACAATACAAATTGGGTGATGTGGAGCACGTGTGACCATTAATTTTCACACTTGGGTCAACCTACTCTGAAACCACGTAGAAAGTTGAGGTTAATTGGTATTGAAGAGTAGTCCAGCCTTTTATAAGCACATACAAGATTGATCTCTTTCTTGATGTGAGATTTGTACTCTCAACAAGAAGTTAATAAAAATATTTGTTGGCATCTAAAGGGTTCATTCATGATTGATGTTAAGGCAGTATCTTCAATAAAGAGTTGCAAACTTGAGATATAAAAATCAAATTTACATCTTGTGGATGCAAATTTGTGCCTTCTTCTTCTTGGACGAAAATGTACCTGCAAAACAATTTCCACCTTATGTTAAGGCGAAGAGCCTCATGGGCCCACAATGAATTGCTAGGGGGCGCTTTGACTGAAGAACCTTCGATGCCAAAGTTAGAATTTGGAGGGAAGAGTGTTTAGAAAATTTTTGCAAGAGAGTTGGAATTGAGTTTTTGGAGAAAATGGGGTGATATTTATAGGGGTGTGGTCGGCCTCTTTGGGAGAGATGGGGACCAGCCACTTGGGTAGTTTTTTGGGTGTGATTCACAATTTATTAGCTAATTAATAAATTAATTGAGTAATAAAGCAATTAATTACCTAATTAATATAATTTGAGAGGAATGATTTAGGGGTTACCTTGTGGAGAAGATTTGATGAGGATGGATGAAATAGGTTTTGAATAATTACCTATTTTGAGCATTTTTTACCTTCATTGTCCACTGCTCGCACGTAGGAGTTCCGGTATTTCTCGAGGGTAATTTTGTCATTTTCACCTTAAAATCCACATGTCGCCTCCATATTTTTCTCGATTATTTTTGGCTCCACAAATGCCTCCACACCTGTTGGGCTGCTGGCAGGAAATGGCAGCAGGTGTAGAGATATTCTTGCTTTAGGAAACGTTGGATTGTTTCCTATTTTGATGTAGATTCCCTTTTTAATTGGAAATTAGATCGTTCGAGGAAAGGGAAATAAATTACTTCTAAAGTCCATTTAAGTCTACCTTAAGTAGATGATTAAATCAACTTTAGAGAGCAATTTATTCTACCCTACAAGAAAGAGAAAGCTAGAGGATATCTGTTCCCCCTCCTCTAGCAATCTTTTACACTTGCCCATGCAAAAGACTATCTTTTGTTGCTTTCTTCGTCTTCTCCGCGCTGCGCCAAGGTAAGAAAAATTTAATTTTCCTTGTATTCTTCTTGGACTTTGCTGTCGCGGGGTAGCCATCGGGGTGGTGCAGCATGTCGGTTGGCAGGGGCCAGGAGTCAGCTTGGCATGGGCCGAGAAGGTGTTGTGGTCGGGACCACTGCTTAGGCTGCTTGGCTTGGCTAAAGCAAGGGTAGCTTATGTGGCTAGGGTTGCGGATTGAGGGGTTGGGGTGCAGTGCTAGGTGAGCCACATGGCTTATGTCATTTTGGCTCATGGACCTGATGGGGGCCAGGCTGGCGATTAAGAGAAATAAGGAAGTCGCGGGCTTTATGGGTTGCTAGAATGCTGGGCATGCAGGCTTCCTGCCTGTTGGTCTGAGAGGAAAAATGAGGGAAAATCCAGTATGGGTTAAGCTTCCCCGCTGAGTACCATGAATGGCGCTGGCTGCTTAGTCCTCTTCGCCAGCAGAAATGTGGGCTGCTTTCGAGATAGGAGGTAAAGTGGATCAAGGTAGATGCATTGGCTTGTCTGATCGTTTTGTGGAGCCTACTATGAATGAAGGTGGAAAGAAGAGATATTCCCCACCTGCTCAAGAGATGATGGTTAAGAAAAAATTGAAAACTTTTTCCGCCGCTCGTGAGGGTCCGTCTGCTGCTAAGAGGCCTGTGATTGACATGACTTCTTCCAATAGGAAGAAAAATAAGGCTGCTAGATCTAAGTCTGTGGCACCTGCCATTTCTTTGGTAGGCAATCTGACATCGAGTTTGCTGGGAGAGACTTCGAAACCTTCTCTATTTCTTCGGAAGACTTGCTTGCCTTTACTTTTGAGGCCTCTATTTGTGAAGTAGTCGGAGATGTTGGTGCCCATGCTGGAACAGCTGATGGTGAAGTGTTAGATAGTGCCATTGCTGAGAATGTCACGGCTACTGAAGGTGTGGTGACCAAGTAGTCGTGGAGTGTCTAAGCTGCTGAAGAGTAATCTTCTAGGTAATCTTTAGGATTTTCTTTGTTTCCCTCATTGCTTTTGGCTTTTCTTGAACTCCTTTGGTCTTTGCTAGTTGTTTATCAATTTTGCTAGAAAATTTAATAAACTTTCTTCCTTCTCTTTTCTCCATCTTCGCTTCTTTTGTTCATGCCCTAATCTTTAGACTTTATAGACCAGTAGCAGGGGTGCTACTTTTCTATAAGCAGACAAGCCCGCGTAGCTAAGGCAGCCATAAGTGTTGGTGTAGAACTTTGCAAAGTTGTTAGCCATAGAGTCAGCAGCCGGACGCCTTACTTATAGAAGCAGACAAGTCTGCGTGACCACTAGGCTGTTAACCTTGGCTTTCTCCAATTCCATAGGTTGCATAGCAAGTATTACAACACTTTAAGACTTAGTGTAGGTCGTTCCGCGCTTGGTAGAGGTAAAGCTTATCGACTACGTAGCATGTCGGCAATGAGTAAAGCTTCATATAGGCACGCTAGCTTATTTAACCTTTCACAAGAATGTGTGATTGTATAAATTTAGCGTGGCTTTACTGCTTGAAGGGCAAGCCGTAAGCAGTCTTATGGAAACCATAGGCTACCTTAGTGTACTTGGTAGCAGCGCAGCCATCAGTAAAACGTACTACGTAGTGTGCCCCCTCTATCTCAGGGGCCCGGTTCTAAGAATCCTGGCACAAGCCTTGAAAAAGGCTATTGTGGCTATTTCTAGGAATCTTGGTGCAAGCCATCGTGCACCTAGTTATACTAGGGCAGCCCGGCTTATCCACGTCTGGATATTTGGAGTGTAAAGTTTATCCTCCCCTTTGGAGAGCAAACCCATATGGTTGTCTGGGAATTGGTTTACCCTCTCGTACTGAAAAGCAATTAGTTTATCTTCTCGCACTGGAGATTAGACCTAGTTGGGTATCCGGGAATTAGTTTACCTTTTCGCACTAGAGAGCAAGGTTGGTCCCTTGGGGGGCGTAATTCTTGCGATGAATCCTTAAGAAGGGCATAGTCTTCTTTTGAAGTGCAGGAGTGATCAGTTGCTGTAAGCATGCAACCGAGACAAGTTGTAGATTGCTTCTGAATTCCTGATTGAAAAACAAGTGAAACGAATGAGAACTTAGCTGTAAGGTAAGAACTGCATAACAACTGGATAGTCATCGATTTATGAGGTGTTGCCTGTCAAGTTGCTTGAGTTTTTGGGCTTTAATGTAGCGGGAGGTCACACATGGTACTTTCTCATATTGTAGGTGTTCGACTGCTTTTTGATCTCTTTGTAGTTCATGGTAGCTAGGGTGTAATTTCCTTTGCCGCTTACTTTACTGATCTTGTACAGACCTTCCCAGATAGGATTCATCTTTTTGGAGCCTTCTCTATGGGCAGTGATGAAGGTTTTCCTTAGGACTAGATCTCCGGGCTGGAACTTCCGAATCTTGGCCTTTTTGTTGTAACTGGAGAGGAGTTGTTGCTGGTAGGCTGCAATGCGGGTAATGGTCTACTCGCGTTTTTCCTCTGCCAGATCTAACCTTGTGGCCATCTCCTTACTGTTTCACTCGATTCTTGGCAGTTGAGTGCTGATACTTGGCACAATGATATTAGGAGGAATGATCGCTTATGAACCAAATGCCAAAGAAAAATGAGTCTCACTGGTGGTTCGTCGCTTGGTGGTATGATATGCCCATAGACATCTGGGGAGTTCATATGGTCATTTTTCCTTCTTATCAGAGAAAGACTTCTTAAGGCAGTCGAGGATCGTCTTATGGGATTCTTCGGCCTACCCATTGCCTTGAGGATATCTCGGCGTGGACATATGCTACTTGATGCCATACTTTTGGAAGAACTTCGGCAAATGTTTTCCTACGAATTGCGAGCCGTTGTGTGTGATGATGGATTGAGCGATGCCAAATAGGCAAATGATGTTCCTCCATATAAAACGATATATGTTTGTTTGTGTCGTGGTAGTCATGAGCTCTATTTCTACCCATTTGGTGAAGTATTTGGTTGTCACGATTATCATACCTTTGTCTTCAGTAGCGGGCGACATTGGCCATACCAAGTTGAATGCCCACTGCATGAACGGCCAAGGACTCGTCTGTGGGTGTAATTTGCTGGCATGCAGTATTGGTACTTCCTTGTAGCATTGGCAGTGGTCGCACTTTTGTACTAACTCCTTAGCGTCTTGGTGAATGGTAGACCAGTAGTAACCTGCGTTTAGAGCCTTCTGTGCTAAGGATTGGCCTCCAAAGTGATTTCCACAAATGCATTCGTGGATTGAGCTTAAAACCTTTAGATCATCAGGAGGCGTTAGGCAGCGGAGATGTGGTCCAGTATAGGATCTTCGAATGAGAATGCCGTTCCACATGTAGTAGCATGCTGCTTTTATTTGGAGCTTTCTAGACTCCAATATTTCCATAGGGAGTGTGTCATTGACCAGGTAGTCTATAATGAAATCTTGCCAGTTTGGAGTTGTACTAACCTGTGACACCTCGGTTATTGGCTCTGCTTCTATGCTTGGCTTGTCTAGATACTTCATCGGAATAGAGTGTTTGAGTTGGTGGTTAAAGGTGAAGCTTAGGCCGGCTAGTGCATCTGCGTGAGCATTGTCTGCCTGCGAAACTTGAGTGAGGGTGTAAGTTTGAAACGCCTCAAGTAGTCTAGCTAGTGATTAGCTGGGAATCAAAATGAATTGCCAACTTTTTCTTCGCCAAGTCTTTTTCCATTCTAATGCTTGCTAGTAGGGCCTCATACTCTTCTTCGTTGTTGGATGTTTTGAAGTTTAAAGTGATTGCTTACTCGAGCATCGAACCGTCTGGGGCGACAAGGACCATGCCTACTCCAGAACCTTTGCAGTTAGACGTGTCGTCGACATGAAAATGCCAAAAGTCTCCATCAGGTGAAGTAGGCGCGGCTAGGGCGTGCTTGGCTACCTTTAGGACGTCGTTGGGCAGCTCTGTTACGTCGTCTAGGCTAGGCGTGAAGGCGTAGTATGGAGTCATGGAACCATCATTGGGTCGTCCTGTTGCGTCGTGAATGTGTGGTAGGGGAGCCGTGGGGCTAAGGTCATGTTACACGTAGCAGGAGATACTCAATCACCGGTATTAGGCCACTCTAGAGTTGAATTATGGAGCAAGAGTCGGTTGGGGCCGTGTGACATGTAGCAGGAGGTGGTGTTCAATTGCTGATATATGTTGTTTCTATGTAGAATCTTTTGGGGCGATGAGGACAAAACTTGTTTCGTAGTGTATCATTCTAGTGTTCGTCTGCCCTTGGTGCGCCTTTTAGGCCAAGTTGTTGTGTTCGTCAGAAAACTTTGCATCCGCCAGTGTTTACGCCTTTATCGTCGCGTGTCTGGATTAGGCAGAATAGTGCATTATGAGGATGACTGCGTGTGTCTGAAGGTAAAACTTGAGCTTCTGGGTTGCAACAACTATCGCCAAAGTTAGCTTTTGAATTTCTGGTAGCATCGATGAGAGCTTTTGAATTGTGGAATACATGTAGTCGGTCCCCCAGCTCTTTTTGTATGATGGTATAGCTTATCGCTGGTTCAGATACCGTCAAACATGCGAATAGGTCCTCCGCTGCTTCCGATTCGGATAGTAGGGATGTAATGTTAGGTTCTTTTTCAAGTCCTTGCATCTGGGTCAGCGAGTTTCATCCCAAAGTGAATGCTTCTATGTCAGAGCAAAAAAGTCTACCAAAGTTAGATCTTCTTTCATAATCAATTTTCCAAACAACGAGTGGTCTGCTGGAAGTCTTTTTTGGAAAGCTGCTCTAGCTATCGAGTCATTGCATCCGACTATCTTTGCCTTCTCTACTTTGAACCTCTTCACATAGTCATGAATCGACTTTTTTAGGTTCTTTTTGACATTGAACAAGTGGTTAGACTTTTTCTTAATCGAGCGATATGATGAATATTCTTTGGTGAAAACCAAAGAAAGTTCATTGAAACTCCAGATAGATTGTGGCGGCATGGAGTAGAACCAATCTTAGCCTCGCCTTATAAAGTGGTAGCGAATATCTTGCACATGAGATTGTTGTTATTTAGATAGAGGATCATTGAGCATCGGTAGTGCTTCAAGTGTCTTTCCGGGTCTCCATCCTTTGAAAGATGTGAAATGTGGCATGCTAAACTCACGTGGAGGCTCTGTCTACTCGATCTCGTCCGTGAAAGGTGATTGCTTATATTGGTCATGTTCTGTCGTAGTGCTTCATCATTGACTTTGTTGCGTTGGAAATTACGCAATTGCTTGGTTAAAAGTCTTTCTACTTCTTTTGGAATCTGCTTTTGTTGGGGTAGCGGGGCTCTTGGTTGCCCCCAGTCATGACCTACTGGTCTAGGTTGCTCTTCTACGTGTTCGGCTCGTCTATATCACGGTGGCTGTGCATATAGTTTGTTCCTAGCAGATGAGGGAATTCTTCACAAGCTGCTGGTTGAAATTGAGTCGGACTTAGTGACTGCTTCTCTTCGTCCTTCGTGCTGCCTACTCCAATGTGAGGTGGATGATGCTCCTTGCGGGCCTAGCATGAATGAACATTTCGCCTGGAAGGTTCACCAAGGTCGTCTACTGTGCGAGCACGCTCATCAACTCAATGACTTGTCGAAACAAGTGTTATTCTCTATTTGGGTTGGAAGAGCTTGGAAAGAATGCATCTCCTTGAGCAATGGAAGTGTGGTAGACTCCGAGCGCGAGATTTGAGTTGGGAAATGTAAAATTCGCAGAAAAATATAGTGAAAATGCACCCGGTTCGATCGTCGGTCCGGAAATTTGGAGCTGGGACGGTTGAACTAATCTTGGACCGATTTGGGCTGCTTGGAAGGCCATGGGAGTTGGCTGGGCTGCGGGAGCTGGCTGGGCTGGGGGAGCAGGTTGGGCTACGGGGAGCAAGCTGGGCCAATGGAGTGGGTTGCTCGGCGTGTGGTGCATGTAGTGCTAGGCTAGGGCTCGGCTTGGCAATGCGTTAAGCTTGCATTGGGTTTGGGCAACTAGGGCCGACTCGACTAGGGTTTGGGCCCTTAAAGGTTAAAGTGGCACGACTTAGGCCGTGGCCTTGGCCCCGTGGGTTTAGCTAAGTGTGGCCACCATGGTGTTTGCCATGGTGGTGACTCTTGTGGGTGGTGCCGCTCCACTCATCGTTGTGTTGTGCCTTGTAGTTCACCGTGGTCCTAATTCTTGAACGTTGGAATTTCCGTTCGTCGATGTTTCCGAATCTTTTGCCATTGTACTTTTCTTTTATGTTTTATCGAAGAATTTTTAGAAATAAAAAGAATTTTTAGAAATAAAAATTCCAAGAATAAGAACGTACGAAAAATCTACAAATGAACAAGAAAACGAAAAATCTTCGATGTGAGAGTCTTCTATGAGTGTGTGACTCAACTCTCAATGAAAGCACCAATTTGTGGATGGAAATTTTTGTCTTCTTCTTCTTGGACGAAAATGCACTTGCAAAACAATTAACATTTTACGTCAAGGCAAAGAGCCTCGCTCGCCCATGATGAATATAGCGGGCCTTTGGCCGAAGAACCTCTAATGCCAAAGTTAGAATTGTGAGGGATGAGTGTTTAGAGAAATTTTGCAAGAGAGTTGGAATTGAGTTTTTGAAGAAAATGGGGTGATTTTTATTAGGGTGGGGCCAACCACTTGGGTGGTTTTTTGGGTGTGATTCACAATTTATTATCTAATTAATAAATTAATTGAGTAATAAATCAATTAATTACCTAATTAATATAATTTGAGATGAATGATTTGGGGGTTACCTTGTGGAGAAGATTTGATGAGGATGAATTAAATAGGTTTTGAATAATTACCTATTTTGAGCATTTTTGACCTTGAATGAAATAGGATGAATGAAATAGGTTTTGAGTAATTTTTTCCTTTTTACCCTAGAATCCATGTGTCGCCTCCATATTTTTCTCGATTATTTTTTGCTCCACACATCTCATCTTACACTCTCTGTCTTTGGAAATGAAAATGTGTGCTCTATTTAAGAGAAAATTTTCAGTTTGCCGGGAATATGACTCAGTACAACAAGTATGATAATACAATTGATTGAATTTTTTTTTTTTTTCAAATTTCCAACCAATTTGAGCTTTCATGCTACTCTCTTACTCAGATGTTGCTTCCATTGCGAGTTTTCAACTATCAACCTCTACTACTCGACTTGGGCGCGCTTTGGCGTTGGGTGGTGTTAAAGTGTTATTAGCACTATTATTTAGTAGGATCATAGTAGCGTTTTTTGCATGGGTGACTCGTTCACCCCCATTTCCAGTTCATGTAGTCATTTTGTGGGTTCATCTAGTCTTTCTGATGGGGGCACAACTGTTTGGTGGAGCCAACGATCTTTCATATCTAGGTTTTGTAGTGATTTGGCTACTTTTGGGTCTTTTTATTGTATTTAAATTGTTGTTGTTTTTCTTGTACTTGGTTGCTTTGGACTGCTTTTTAGGTTTTATTTTTTTATTTTTTTTATTTTATTTTTTATCTTGCACTATCCTTTTTAATTAATGAAATTTATTTATTTTGACAAAAAAGTTAAATTAGGTAGATAAAATGATTCTTTGACACTATTCACTAGCTAAACCAACTAAATTTTGCCACTTAGTACTACGGTATAGTGGTATTCATTTTCACTTGTAAGTGAGATGTTTCAGGTTGAATTCTCGCGCAAAGACGAATTTGAACCACATTATTACTAGTCCATTGTGAGACTTAGCCCACTCCACCAACTCCTTAGTGTAAATAATATGTTTTGTTAAAAAAAAAAAAGAACCAACTAAGTTTTAAAATTATTCTTGGAGATGCTGATGGCTGGTCTATTGTGTTAGCAAAGAAAAATTAGTTTCAGATTGGGCTTTGAGATTGTAAGGAATCAATAAAGAAGATATTGTATGGCCAGAGTCAAAGAAGACATATTCAGTAACATTGTGACATAAACCACAATCTATGACCCATGGCCGGTCTTGAGTTTTTGGGTGCCCAATGCGAAAGCTCAAAATGTGCCCTTTTTTAATATGGAAACATATGTTTAAAAAATATATATTTAACGAGGGTTGGAACCTAGTCGAAGTTTGGAGGTTAGGTCCTCGCCCAAATTAAATTACTTGAGAAAATATACAACAAGGGGGACATAGTACCAAAATATACAACTTGAGAAAATATACAACGGGGGGACATAGGTTCAGGAGATTCAATATTTTCCTCTACACCAATATGATCATCATCAACATTTAAATCCACATCACCACCATTTTCATGGTCTTGAGACTCATCGCCAACATTTTCTTCTAAATCACTACCATTTTCATGATCATGAAAGTCCCCAATAACATTTTGTGACTCTTCACCAACATCATTTTCTCTCAAATTTTCAACTGAGTCATTCTTTGTAGAGAAAAATTTATTAAGAGATCCTCCTAAACTTTCGGCAATTTCATTATCCTTTGCCTTTTTTTTCCTTTTCATATTACCAGAGAGTTGTTTCCTAAAAGACATGGTTTCGATAATTTGTTTGCAAAAATTACCTGCACATGATATAACAAAATTTTCCTATCAAAATTATCATTCGAACACATATTATATATTATAAAAATACTAACACATAGTCTAACATATTATAAAAGTTGAATCTAAAAATTGGGTTTGAATGAAATCAAATAATTCAATTATCAAGAATTCAATTCATCAACAACAACAATTCTATACATCAATTATCAATTTATCATATAATTCTATGTCACTTGCATTGCAAAATTTTATATTAAATTATAAATTGATAATTCAAATTTTAAAAATTACTTTACCTCAAAACTCAAAAGGGTTGGTGATGAGTGAATGCACTTGCAGCCAATGCGGCAATGCCCAATGGTTAATGGGCCTGGCGCTGAGCTGAGGAGGATTGCCTTGCCTGTCTGGCTGTGTGCAGCAGCTTGCACTTGTAGTTGACTTGAGTTGTCAACTCAGGAAACATCGAAACAATAAATCACTCTTGCAGCAGCTAATGGAATTGAGAGAAAGAAAAGGGAGAGTCAAGGACGGCAAGGAAGTGGGTAGGGAAGTAAGGGAAGTGGGGAACAAAGGGGGGTGGGGAATCGAGAAAGGGTTGGAAGTATTTGGGACTTAGGGTTAATTGGGGACCGAGTGGTCCCCATTATGTTTTGTTTTGTTTTTTTTTTTTTTTTTTATTATTATTATTATTATTTTTTTTTTTATACTTTTAGTTATTTGGGTTTTTATATTTTGGTGGCCCCTTCATTTTGGGGCCCTGGACAGCTGCCCTAGTGGCACTAGGCCTGGGCCGGGCCTGCTATGACCCTTCCTTCCCCTTCACAGCTCAAAATTCCTCGATATGGAGCATTGTCACTCCTTCCCTCAATGTTAGCATTCAGTTTACAAACTAATACCAAATAATGTTACTGATAAGTTTACAAACTATACCACACCTCTCTTAATTTCACTCAGAGAAATGAACGAAAGAATCAAGAATATTTGATACAAGCAAAACACACTCTGATTTATTTGAATGAAGAGTTAACTCTTATTGGCTGAACCAAGTTAGCTATTGATTAGAATTTATTCTCCCCTTCTTTTGGTGTCAAGAATTAAAATTCAGAAAAATTAAAAATATATATCAAATCATATTTAAATATACTAAAGCCCAAACTCCCGGTTACTATTCGTGGGCAGTGGAGTGGCGAAAAACGCCCCTCAAATTTTTCATAATCTTTGTTTTAATGTCGCGCTTCTACAGTAATATGACCGTTTTGCCCTTTTGGTTCTACGTGTCTTTCATCGCTGGGTGAATACGATGGAAAAGTCAGGCTATTGCATTTGGTTCTATACACGTGTTGCTCATCGAGAAGGAAAGACGGATTGAAAAGCCGAGCTCACTCAAGCATGCAAGAAGGTTCCTCTCTCTCTCTCTCTCTCTCTCACCGTTCTCTCGCTCTCAAACCTCGACTTATCTCTTTCACTTTCTTGCTGAAAACGATTGTTATTTCAGTACTTTCACTCTGGAACTACAAGCCATAACGTCCTCTTGCTGAAAATGTTGAATCTGGTGTCGATTCGAAGAAAAACTTAGCCCATAAAAGGTATTGTTTTCTGTGAGTTCTTTGCCGGAGTAATTTTGTGTTTTGAATATTATGTGTTTAGATGTGTAAATTTGGATTTAAAAATAGGTTTTGTGTTCAAATTTCGTTTTTGTAATTTTGGGGGTTTTGTTTCTAACCTCACATTCTATATTTTCGTGTTTAATTTGGTTTTGTTTTTAGACTCGAGAGACTTTTGTTTTCCTTCAGATTTGGGGGCTTTTGCTCTCTGTACTCAAGGTAACATTGGCCTCGAGGTGACATCTAAGAATTTTACATATTGCTATTACATATTGCTTTATGTTGAAAGGTTGTGTCCTTGCCTTCAAAGTCACTTTTCAGAAAGTGAGTATACTTTCTTCTTATTTTCTATCTTATATTTTGTATACACTTTCTATTGATCAATAACTATGTTTTATGCCTGACAGCTTCAATCGTCTTGATTCCCACGTAAGGCTTGAATTCTATAGATCACCATCTGATTGCAATATCGATCTCTTCGGAAATGTATATCCGTCCACCTATTTTCTTTATGTATTTTTGACATTCAACATCAAACGCTCTTTTATTATTTCTACTAATCTGCAAATTTATTGGTATATTTGTGCAGGTTATTCAATCATAGTGTGTCATGGGATGCTTGGGTGCCTATATTGCCAGTCCTGAGTAATTCTGCTTAATTGGTGATCTTAGATACATATGAACAGTCATTCGTGATTGATTTTACCAAGTATAAACATTTGAATCAAACCATAAGGTAATCGTGTTGTAATTAGTGACTCGAATTGTTTTGCTTCTGTCATCAAATTATGTAGCAGTAGCCAAATATAAACATTTGAAATAAACAATGTTTTAAAAGACGTGCCCCGAGGCGCGCCTAGACAGCTTTGGAGGCGGGGCTGGAGTGATAACGCTTCTGCCCAGTGGGAGTGGGCGAAAACTCGCCGAGGCGTGATTGAGGCGAGACTAGGCGGCTAAGGTGTGCCTAAAGGCGGTTGGCGGGCGTTCCCAGATCCATCCGCGACCCAAAATCGAAGTCGATTGCTTTGTTTTCAAGCTCTACCATCTAGGTTTAGGGTTGCAGGTTGTGCGGCATCTTCACGAGGAAGATGATCGCGAAGAAGAAGAGGGATTTTTTGTTTTTTTTAAAAGACTTGGTCCAAAACGACGTCGTTTTGGCCAAGCCTTTAAATTTTTTTTAAATGACTTGGCCCAAAACAACGTCTTTTCGGCCAAGTCTGTTTTTCTTTTATTTTTAAAACCCTAAGAGTCCCTGTTTCCTCTGTTTTTCTCAATAGTCCTCTATTATTTAAGGTTCCACAAGGCTTCGCCTCACGCCTCACTCCTCACGCCTAGGCTGGGCTATCCCTCAGACGCCTCGCCCACGCCTCACGCTTTTAATACATTGGAAATAACATTGCCTAAAGGAGCGGTTTTATTATGAACTCAATTCTTTTCGGGGACATATTGTAGGTTGATTCACATTCTGGGATGTAATATAGTTGGCGTGTTGGGGCTGATTGTGGAGATTATGTTTAAACTATAATTGTTGTTGTAAAGAGTCACTATATGCTGCTTAAAGGCTGGTATCGACTGATTCATGATCTGATTACTCGAGAAGGTCCATTTCTTGAAATAGCTTGCATCCTTATTGCTGGTTTGACAATCCTTTTGTGGCTAATTGTGGTTGTTTCAAGTATCGTGTTGGTAGTTTTCATGAACATTTTAATTGGATTGTATGCATCAGTTGTAGTGTATCGAGTTTGCTTACACCATACCATAATCATTGTAATCTCCTTGGCCTTTCATGATAAGTAAAATTATACATTTTTGAACCGTTTGGAAATGCAGGAGAGATCTTTCAGGAAAGGTGTGGTACATGATTGCAATGGTGGCTGAATTTGATGAGTGCACGAATGATGGGCTGTATCTTCAAGAGGGACAATCTTTCCAAAGTTAATGACTTTCCAGCTTGTGAAATATTGTTCCTTAAGCTAATTAAGTTTTACCGCAGAAAGTCACTTTCAGAAAGGGAGTAGACTTTCTTCTTATCTATCTTATATTTTGGCCATTTCCATGAGTCAGTAACCATGTTTTATGCCTGACAGCGTCAATACTCTTGATTCCCATGCATGGCTTGAATCCTTTTAATCAAGGCCTATATATGCCAATATGTTTTGTAAGTAGCATCAAATAATTAATTTGGTTTTTTCTTGATAAGTACCAAAATGTTTAGACTTTCAACTTAATAGAAAATGATAAATTGAGACAAACTTGGAACATAATAATCAATATTAGCAAACCATAAACTTATTTCGTGACTATCACGATATTGCTTCAATATTCTACTTTTGCTTGCAATTTTGTTCTCTCTAGGACATTAAAGTGCAGTTTTGGTTTTTAAGTTTCACTGCCAAATACCAACTGTTTGATTGTGATCTCTTTGTGAGATTGGATATATGATTTAAAAATTCTGTTAATAAATGCTAATTGTGATTCAAAAAATAGACTATGCTTTACCTGATCAAAAAATGGAAACTGCTTGTGTGTATTATGAGAGGAAGTGAAGAGCAATCTGTCTCAGTTTTGGAATGTACTGGAATCAAAGAAGCTAACTCAAGGTGCTAACTTTGAATTTTCTTGAAATATCTCCTTTTTTTTTTTTTTTTTTTGACTTATTATATTAACACCCTACAAATTGTTGAATAAACGTCACATACTTAATGCACCCTACATTTGCTTTTTCACTTAAAAATTATCTTAAGACACCCCCACATACTTTCCCATAATATCTCCACATCCCACATTCTCAATATACAACTTAAATTTTGTACATACACTCTACATTTCTCAAATCTTATAACACTCATTTTTAATTTTCAGGGATTAATCTAACCATTTGAACATTTAGTTTGCCCAAAGATTTCAAATAATCTGAACGTTTGGTTTGCCGAATGATTTCAAAATGATGATTTGAAATCATCTTAGTATAGCTTGAAATCATCTCATTAACGCGTGCTAATTCGTATGTTTTAGCCTCTAAGTATTAACCTTTTTTTGTGTTCAATGATATAGCTAGAAGAAAAGGAGAAGGAGTTAAATCAAAAGATTGAGAGTAGGAGTTCCTGTGGAGAATGGCTATCCTCAATTTGTCTCTAGCACTAATACGACTTATGATACTGGGTATGCAAGATTAATATGAACTCTAAAAGATGAATATGAATATAGAATTTTAAATAACGCAACAAACACTAGTAGAAAAAACATCTTTACACGACGCAAAACACCATTTGCGCGATGTAGGTACATCTACATTGCAAAAAACATCTTAGTGCGACACCAACCTTCGTCGCGCAAAGGCCATTTGCGCGACGTTTTGTACGTCGCACAAGATTTTGGCTACAAACCAAGAATGCTTTACTGTTTTTTTCCCAACTTTGCGCGACGTAGGTGCACTTATGTCGCGTAAAAGCTTTGCGCGACAAAAACTGGCGTCACGCAAAGCTATTTTGCGTAACACCAATATTCGTCGCGCAAAGTCAATGACTTTTTTTGCTCCACTTAATCAACTCTGATTAGGGCCGTGTGCAGGTATAGTCTCATTAGTGCTCATGGGTTTATATATTTTTTGTATATTGCTCCCTTTTTCTTCTTGTCTTATTTGATCACTATTTAAATGAAATAAATTGCCTTATTGTCATGATCATTAGCCCCTAAAATTTTCATCATTTATAAGTTACATTATTTACAAGATATCTGTTTATAGATGTCTGTAGATGCTTCTGCTAAGGGCCTACTTGATCTCAAGGGTAGCTAACACCAATCCTAGTCTGTAGTTTTCTTTTACATGATTGTGATTGCTTTAGGATTTTGGATGACTGGATTTATTCCCTTTCTTAAGGTTTCCCTTATTAGCAAGGACTCCTCTATGTTGGATGGACTTGACAATGTAAGTGTTGAGATGGACGAAGCAAAGGTTTGTTTGTCATTTTACAGGTTGATTTGTTTTGGTTTTTGGTGTGGCGGAGCCCATAAATGAGAATGCTTCTTCTTTAACATATGTGATTATGTGATTCTCTTTTTCACATACTTCCCCTGCAAGCTAGGTTGAACGAGATTATTACTTCTGGTTTAAAGACGGGTAATAACAGTGCAACGCCTCCTTGGATGGCTGATGGAGGTGGTCTGCCTTCAGATGCTTCTAAACTTCTACCTAAATTGGTAATTGCATTCGGTTTCCTCACCTACAGTTTGATTTGTCCTCCTATTGAGTCTGTTATTCCTCATTTAGTAGCATGCTAATATAGAGTTTATGAATTATGACAATTGCAACAGTTCTGTTTTAAAGCTTTCCAAATAGTCCTTCACATTACTGCCCCTTTATCTTATCCGTTGAATAGGTAAAATTGACCAAGAAGGTCATTGAACAAGTAAGACTGCTAGCAAAGAATGAAAATGAGGAACTTGCAAAGACAAGCTCAGATGATCTAATACTTCCTTATGATCTGGGTACAATTAAATGTTTCGTAATTTTTCGTTTATAATTGTCGAAAAGTCTTGTCCCGTTACTTGATCTCTGAATGTTTTTTTTTTTTTGTTGCGTATGCAATCTTGAAGTATATACAAATAAGTTTGACGGTTGGATCGTTGAAATTAATTTTGTACAATGCATCTCCCATCAAAACGATAAATTCCCTAACACTTAGAATTTATTAATACTTTCATCAAGTATAACATAAGATTTTATGATATTCACTTGTGTAAATATTTTAAATTGACGATCGTGTCAGTTCTTTGTATTCATATAGGGTCAAGGAGTGTAGCTGTAAAAATCATCAAAATCGGAGTTAAAATAATTGTTAAATCGTGATTTTTCGTTTATAATCGTTGAAAAGTTTTGTTCCATTACTTGATCTCTGAATATTTTTTTTTTTTTTTTGTGATTTTTGGCATATGCAATCTCAAAGTATATATAAACAAGTTTGACGGTTAGATCGATGAAACTAATTTTGTACAATGTGTTTCCCATTAAGTTCAATGGTATATATATTTACCAAGTAGATTTTAATTTGTTTATTTTTTACTCATAAGCAAAAGGGCAAAAAAATAAAATAAAATAAAATAAAAAATAAAAAAAACTTTGCGCAAAGTAGGTGCAATTGCGTCGCGCAAAGCTGTTTTGCACGACGCAGCTACACCTACGTCGTGCAAAGTTTTGTAGTTCTTTTTGTTTTTTGGTTTTTTCCTTTTGCTTTTCTTTTGGAGTTCTTGCATTGCCTTTTTCTTTTGTGGTATCCACTTGTGTAAATGTTTTAAATTGACGATCGAATTAGTTCATTGTATTCATATAGGTTTAAAGAGTGGAGTTGTAAAAAATCATCAAAATCATAGTTAAAATAACCGTTAAATTGTGGTTTTTAGTTTATAACTGTCGAAAAGTTTTTTCCCGTTACTTGATCTCTAAATGTTTGTTTTTTGCGATGTTTGGCGTATACGATCTCGAAGTATATACAAATAAGTTTGACGGTTGAATCGTTGAAACTAAATTTTGTACAATGTGCTTCCCATCAAGTTCAATGGTATATATGTTTACTAAGTGGATTTTAATTTATTCATTTTGTACTCATAAAAATAAATAAATAAATAAAAAGGAAATTTGGGCAACATAGGTGCAACGGCGTCGTGCAAAGTTTTTTTTTGTTTTTTTTTTGCTTTTCTTTTAGGGTTTTTTTTTGCTTTTTTCTTTTGTGTTATCCACTTGTGTAAATGTTTTAAATTGATGATCGAATTAGTTCATTGTATTTATATGGGTTTAAAGAGTAAAAAATCATCAAAATCATAGTTAAAATAACTGTTACATCGTGATTTTTCGTTTATAGTCATTGAAAATGTTTGTCCCGTTATATAATCTCTGAATGTTTGTTTTTTGCCATTTTTGGTGTATGTAATCTCGAAACATATACAAACAAGTTTGATAGTTGGATCGTTGAAACTAATTTCGTACAATACGCGTCCAATCAAAACAATAGATTCACTAACACTTAGAGTTTATTTATACTTTCAATAAGTATAACATAACATAAGATTTTGTGGTATTCACTTGTGCAAATATTTTAAATTGACGATCGAATTAGTTTATTGTATTCATAGAGGATCAAGGAATATAACTGTAAAAATCATCAAAATCAGAGTTAAAATAACCGTTAAATCGTGATTTTTCGTTTATAGCCGTCGAAAAGGTTTGTCTTGTTACTTAATATCTGAATGTTTTTTTTTTGTGATTTTTGGCGTATGCGATCTCGAAGCATATACAAACAAGTTTGACGGTTGGATCGTTGAAACTAGTTTCGTACAATGTGTTTCCCATCAAAACGATAGATTCACTAACACTTAGAGTTTATTTGTACTTTCATTAAGTATAACATAAGATTTTGTGGTATCCACTTGTGTAAATATTTTAAATTGACAATCGAATTGGTTCATTGTATTGATATAGGATCAAGGAGTGTAGCTGTAAAAAAAGTCATCAAAATCGGAGTTAAAATAACCGTTAAATCATGATTTTTCATTTATAACCACAAAAAAGTTTTGTCCCGTTACTTGATATTTGAATGTTTTTTTTTTTTACGATTTTTGGTGTATCTGATCTCGAAGTATATACAAACAAGTTTGACGGTTGGATCATTGAAATTAGTTTTGTAGAATGCGTATCACATCAAAACAATAGATTCACTAACACTTAGGAGTTTTTTTTTATACTTTCATTAAGTATAACATAAGATTTTGTGGTATCCACTAGTGTAAATATTTTAAATTGACGATCTAGTTCATTCACGTAGGGTCAAGGAATGTAGCTGTAAAAAATCATCAAAATCGAAGTTAAAATAACCGTTAAATCGTGATTTTTCGTTTATAACCGTCAAATTTTTTTGTCCTGTTAATTGATCTCTGAATTTTTTTTTCCCGATTTTTGGCATATGTAATCTCCAAGCATATACAAATAAATTTGATAGTCAGATCATTGAAATTAGTTTCGTAGAATGCGTATACCATCGAAACAATAGATTCACTAACATTTAAGAGTTTATTTATACTTTCATTAAGTATAACATAAGATTTTGTGGTATCCACTGGTGTAAATATTTTAAATTGAAGATCGAATTCATTCATTGTATTCATATAGGATCAAGGAGTGTAGTTGTAAAAAATCATAAAAAACGGAGTTAAAATTACCGTTAAATCGTGAATTTTCGTTTATAACCGTCAAGTTCAATAACATATATTTATTAAGTAGCTTTAAATTTATTTATTTTGTTATAACACTCAAGAAATTGAATGGTGTGTGTGTGTATATATATATATTTATTAAGTAGCTTTAAATTTATTATTGTAGTTTAGATCGGGTTTTTGTTGGAAAAATATTTTATTGTGTTTTATGTAAAAAAAATGAATTTGAAAGAAGTAAAGTCACATTTTATATAAATTTCTTTTTTAAAAAATGTAACTTGCGCAACGTCACAATTGGGTCCTTGCGCAAGCACACTTTGCGCGATGCACCACCAAAGCGTTACCCAAAGACTGTTTGCACGACGAAGACTGCTGTTGCGCAAAACAGCTTTGCGCGACGAAGGTGCACTTATGTCGCGCAAAGTGGTTTTGTGCAACGTTGTAATGTATACATATGTTGCGCAATGTGTTAAAATTTTGGCGGTAGTTTTGTGAAAATTAGGCTTTTTTTTTTAATTTTCCCAAATTTGGAGAAAATGGGAGTGCAACTCAAACTCTCCACCTTCGTCTACTGACTGCATTTCCTCCTCGGTCTCTCCGTTAGCATCTTCATCTGCATCATCATCCTCCCCTTGTTCATGCCCATCAATCTCTCTTCCCTTTCTCTCACTTGGTCTCTCCCCTTGTTCATGCCCATTTATCTGCATCATCATCCTCCCCGGTCTCGCCGTTTCGAGTCTCGACAGCAAAGGGTTAGTCTCACACTCTCACTTCTCTGTGTTTAATTTTCTGTTCAAATTGGTTCTGCTCTATTTACAGATTTTCCGTCCATTATTTTATACAGTTTTAGAGGTTTGGTTAGAATGTTTGCTCTCCGTGGTTGTTTGGATCTTTGAGATAGATGTATGTGAGTGGATCTTTGAGATAGATAGATGTATGTGAGTGGAAAACATTCAATTTGGAAAATTAAATTAGAAATTGGGGGTTTTACTGTTAAATCGAATATTAGGTTTTTAGTGTTAAATCGAATATTAAGATTTTGACGGTGTTGCCTTGAATCTTGATTTTGCTCAAGTTTTTGACTTTGTGAAGGAGCGCCTGGGCAAAGAGGTATTTGATCTTCACATTGTTTCGTCAATACATAAGTTCCTTATGTGTGTTTTGTATTTGATGATATTGATCTTCATAAGAATCGAGAATTTGGCTTACGTGTTTCGTTCTTTTGGCGTTACAGGTTGAGATGGGTGGCTGCAAAGGACCCATAACAACATTCATTGTTGAACCCTTCATTCCCCCACAATGAAGAGTTTTACCTTAATATTGTCCCAGACCTACTTGGAAACAGCATAAGCTTCTCCGAGTGTGGAGGAAGTGATATTGAGGAGAACTGGGATAAGGTATTTTTGGATGTCAATGTGTTACCAAATTCTTATTCAAACGCTATTCTTTGTTATTTTCAATAAAAAGATAAAAATTCCTAGAAGTGCATCTTCTATGAGCTCTATTTGTCTACCTTAACGCTCCATATTTATAAAAAAATATACTTTACGCAAGTTAAGACCATATTTGTCCCTACTGGAGTTGCTTTTACATCAGAAGTTTCTACTCCACTTGTTGCAACCCTTCCCTTGGAGGTAAGTCTTTTATTGATATGGTATTTCAGTATCATTTCTGTATACTTTACTTCTGACCAGAAAAAAAGAAATAATGTACTCGATTTTGCTTGCGTCAATCATATGCTATCTCTCTTGAGTTCATGTTTCGTTTTAGTTTAATCTGGAAATCATTGACAAGTATTATTCTTGAATATAGGTCAAAGCAGAACTTGAGGACTTTATCAAAGCCGTGTTTGCCCTATTTCAAGGTGTGTTAAAAAGTTTGGACCGTTCCATTTCATACTAGATTGGTAAGAAGTGAGAACAATTTTGCTAATTATCATTCTATTCTAGATTTGGACTTCACTTTTCTGGAGATGAATCCTTTTGCATTGGTTGATGGAAAGCCATATCCTTTGGATATGAGAGGCGAGCTGGATGACACTGCTGCTTTCAAGAACTTCAAAAAGTAAATTTCATTCACTTCAGTTGGTTTTACCTTCTCTGTTTTGTTATGTATATGCCAAGCTATTTACTAGTGTTTTAGCATACTACTTTCAATACCACCTTACATTATTATTATTATGTTTCAGGTGGGGCAGTATTGAATTTCCAATGCCTTTTGGAAGAGTTATGCGTCCTACAGAGAAATTTATTCACGGGCTAGATGAAAGGTACACACAGAAACCTTCAACTTTTAAATAAGTAGTGTATTTATACTTTTTGTTAATACTCTGTGTCTAGACGTTCCAAATCCTTTGTTTTTGTCTAGGAAAGGAAATTGCATCTTCTTGGCACTACCAAGAAGTCAGCTGATTCCTAGTTTGTCCAATTTACATTTTCACTATGTAGCCCGAAAGCCGGGATTCCTGCATGTCGCTAGGAGTGTATAGAATTCAGAGCTTTCTGACCTTTGAGAAATAAAGGTCATCTTTTCCCAGTCAACTGGTCTGCATGTACTTCGTTCTTTAAATTGGAAACCTGGTCCTTAATGGCTGTAAAATCTAAAAAATAAAATCCATGGACCGGAGAACGGGGCAATTAAGTTTACTCTTCAACCATGCTCCTAATGCCATAGTTATGTTCTAAGAAATAAAATCTAAAAATCAAGCAGGAAGAAAAAGGTAGTGTTTTCTGAAATCAATGATGTTCTAGTAGTTGAAAAGAATAGGCCTGGGGGCAATCAGTTGCAGTAAAGGACTAGCCATGAACCCTAAACCCTCTTGTAGACACGTAAATTTTGAAATTTTGCGTTTACACCTCTATTGCGCATTCCAAATTCAAACTGTCTAATGTGTTCTGTATCTTCTTGTAGACATTGAAATTTCAGTGAAATAAATGTTGACCAATGTATTAAAATTACAACCTTTATTCGTTTCACCTACATCACACACTTATTTCACCTACAACTTCCACTTACTTCACCAACCTCACACACACTTATTTCACCTACAACATCCACTCATTTCACCAAAAAAAATGGGTGGTGGTGATTCATTCTCTTGGCCTATAAATAACCTTCTCCATCAAGGGAAAAAGGGGGGAATTTTACATCACACCAAAACCTTGAAGTTTTGAAATCCTAAAGCTCTCAAGCAAATCCCGAAGGATTAGTAAAACCCTCTTCGTTCTTCGTCAAATCCTCCTTCAAGATCAAGCCCCGACAGCCCTTGAAGAAACTTCCCTCAACCTTCGAGATCAAGCCCCCAAGAAAGTGTTCATCGTTCATCACCTGTTCATCCTAAGATCAAGCCCCAACGACCCTTCGGATTAACAAAAAATCAACAAACTCATACACCCGTTTTTTAAGATCAAGCCCAACGGCCCTTGAAGATCTATTCATCAACTGTTCATCCCTAGATCAAGCCCCGACGACTCTTCGGATCAACAGCTCATCCATAAACCTACACCTTACGAAGATAGAATCAGAGGCTAAATTTGTAGAAGAGATTGTAACCCCAAAATCATTAAATACAAAATATTATTTTGTACACGTATTCTTGTTTCAGGAAAATTCATGTTTACACTTCTAATCTCACACCAAAAATAACAAAATGAACATGTTTGCTAGAGGGCTCCTGAGTTCTATCACAACTACCTTTCCCTTATACTTATAGTTATACAAATATAGAAAGAAAGGTATACATAACTTATTGGCGATTGGAGGTGACCATCTACAAGTCGCAGAAGACCTGGAAAAGGGTCTCCAGTCTCTCTACCTCCCTTTATTAGGCTAGGTCATATAGATATATATGATATGAGTAGGACCCGCCTTTGGGGTTTCAACATTATGTCCATGATTTTTGTGAGTCTATTTTACTTTTACACGAATTGTGATGTTACTCAAAGTCAAGTCAAGTCACTGTCATGGTAAAGTGATTGATAAATTACATGCCATCAATTGTCATAAATCGTACGAATGCATCAGTTGCTTCTGTTACCTTTCTACTTGTTTACTAGTTAGTCTCTATGGTCATGTGTCTGGTTGAATGGCTAGTACAAAGTAAACTGTTTTTGTACAGTACTTTGATCATATCAATTAGTCTAATGAAGTTTTGGTACCATTGATTGATTACAATGTTTGCTTACTAGAGTGTTTACTAGGCATCCTGAAACATGTTTTAGTTGTTATAAATAGTGATTCAGATAATCTTTAAAATTTATCACAGATTCCCAATGTGCAGGAAGTGACAACACTGAAAGGTCAGCTTACGACCCAAGGCGAGCAGATGAGTATGATTGTATGGGCCTTACAGATGTTCGGCCTCCAAATCCCGATGCCAGCACCTGATCTTACCTTCGACCTCCCAACCACTTCGCCCAACCGATACCAAGTAGCCTTATGTATCAAACCTAGAAGACTACTTGTGTAAGTTTGTTCTTTTTTGTTCGAACATCTTGTATGTACATTTTCACATATTTTATAATTAAATACTTTTTCTTCATTTATTAATTATTGTTTAGAATTTAAATACAATATTTATTAAAAATTAAATAAAAAATATTTTTGTCAAAAAAAAAAAAAAAAAGGGTTTTGCGCGAGGAAGAAGTGACATGCGTCGCGCAAAGTGGTTTTGCGCGACGCAGGTTACACGTCACGCAAAACCACGCATGTCATTTCTTCGTCGCGCAAACCCTACTATCATTGCCTTGGCGCAACGGTTGGTGCGCGACGAAGGTTCATTGGGAAAATTTTTGCGTGACGTTTTTTTGACTTTGCGTGACAAAGGACCTGCGTCTCGCAAAGTGTTTTTTGTACTAGCGAAACGCAAGATTAAATAATTAACGATGTCATCGAAATCACTAAAAGAATGAAAAATATGAAGTCTTACCTCATGTGAAGTTTTTGAAACATTGATTTCGTGTTCCATTCGTCAAAAACAATTTTTCTCAATCAACATGTTTGTAGTTTCATTGGTTAGAGTTTTGTTCAACAATGGAGGATGGGAGAGCTTTGATTATTCAGAAGATAAATAATACGCGAAAAGTGATTTGGGATGCATTTAGAAATTGTTATTTATTTTTTAAACCTAATAAGGTCAAAATTGTCATTGCATAGTAGGGTAAATAAGTCATTTAATATTAAATTTTAATGTGGGGTACATTCAACATTTTGTGGGGTGCTAGTATAAAAAGCCTTTCTTTTTTGGATTAATTATTTTAGACATAGGAATTCTCCATGTTTTATCTGGTAGTTGAAAGTATAAATTTGGGACTTCTTCCATTTAGTTATTTGGGAGTTTGAATTTATAAATGTAGATTTGTGTTTGTTTGCCCAGCTGCTATTTCAAAGCTAGAGGAGGCTTTGTGGATTAATAATAGGAAATATGATGCTCTGTGGTGCTGGGAAATGCTTAAACTGTTTGCGCATTATGCACTCCAGACCAAAATGAGGCAAGGGTTCCAAAAGATGTTGCAGTGCTTCCTAAAGGCTTTGAATGAGGTACTTCCACTTACAAATCTCAAAGAAACTATATTGTTTTTTAACTTTCCATGTGTAATAAGGAGGGTATTGAGATTGATTGCATAGTTTGTAATTTGGGTTTAGTGAGTTATAAAATTGCAATTTTAAAAGATCTTAAATTACAGCTTAGTTATCCATTTTTGAAATTCCTGTGCAAAGTAATCGATAAATGTAATGCTATTAGAAAATTGTTATTACTGTGATTGTGCAGTGCTTATTGTGTATTTTCTTAGCTTAATTATTTTAAATTAGGGGTGGTTGAAAGATAGAATTTTATTCATGCAGTTTGTTCAGAGAAGAATATCTCATTACAAGGAACTCGATCCTACGAACATTTACTACCCTTAAAAGCATTTTGTGAACTCCAAGCTCAAGTCAATCCTTAATTTTCATCTACTTTTTATTTCTCTATGTTTAGGTGATTTACATTGTTTGTAACCATCAAATCACCCAACTTTATATTTACAATTGTGTTTCTGATTGTTGATGCAATTAAAATACTATTATTCAGGTTATTAGAATTTATGCTATATGTTAACATATTCATTTTAATAATTACCACTTGCTTTCATGCATTGAAAATGCTAATTCTGTGACAAGAATATAGTCTTATTTCCTGCTTAATAAAACTCATAATTAGAGAAACTGTTTGAAGAAAATGATACATAATTATTTATGCAATTTGTAATCCCGCAGCAACGCGCATGCATTACTAGCTAGTTTTGTTAAACTTCAAATAGCTTCTTCAAGTTACGCCTCCACCATAACTTGGACAGTTTCCGGTAAACCTTTTCGGTTGGATGGAAAGAGTCGAAAAATACATATTCAGTAACGTTGTCACATAACTGATACTTAATCACTCCTCTCTTCCCTCCACAAGAATAAATTGCTCCATATGGACCAGAGCCACAACATGCCGTCTTTCCTTCACTGAAGCCTTACAACAAAATAATAACAAAATTAGAAAAGACATAACTTATGAAATAAATAAATAAATAAATAAATAAAACCAAATAAGAGAAACTAAAGCTAAAAGAAGGTACAGTACAGTAGGTAGCTATATATACCATATTTTGATGGACGATTTATGAATTGTTTTAGGTATGTATGGAGATCAATGGTTGAGTATTTGAATCCTTGGAGCTCTCTCTTCAGCTTTAGGAGGAGTTTTCCAAGTGCTTTATTGTGTAGTTTCACTAGTGGTATAACTTCTTCCGCTGAGGGGCTTGTGTCCCCTGGTTTATGTACTCTCAGGCTCGGCATTTCATTGAGAGGCGGCAAGGTTGAAAATCCAAATTTCCTTCCTCCTTTCTTGTATATTTCCTGACAAAATGTATACGAAGTCATTCATCCAAATATTTTTCTGAATTCGTAATCGATAGAAAAGGGCACGAGCTGTCCCAAATCATCAGAAAAAGAAGAAACTAAGCATTGAAATGTTACTTTGATCCAAATTGTCAGGTTGCCAATAACCAAGCCAACGTATTGTTCATTGCTAAAATTGGATGCTAATGGAGACAAATAGTCATTGCCTCCAATGCTAATTATGTAAACAGCTTCGGAAAGCACTGTGTAGGCTTCTGCATCACCTAGTTTGAGCCTCAACTGCTTCTCCACCATCCTGAATTGACTTATTTGAGTTTTAAGGTCTATCACCTGGAAAGAATAAGGAAAACAAAATTAAGTCATGCCAAATGGATAAATGTCCACCCGAATTTCTTTCGCACACGGAAAATCAATAATCGAAAGCTGCAACTGTAGCAAAAAACTCTCAGAGGATAGGCGCTGTGCTCTCAGAAAGTGCAAGACCCTTCGGCTTCAGGACTGAGGGTGGACGCTTTGTGTCCCATCATTCTACTCCTATTAGCTATTATCGCCTAATCCTCTTTTCATTGGAAAAACGAAAACTCCCAATAATAATGGAAAACATTTAATAAGGTAGAGCACATACAAGTCCCTGATGACTTTCAACTAGAGCACCAGCTCCGCCAGAAGCAAAGTTCACCCCATTAGTATAGCTGTTCAACCCAGGTTGTAAATATGCTGGTATAATTGGTAACTTGGCATACTGAGCTGCAACATCAATGCAAATGTACTAAATATGCTGGTATAATTGTTAGCAGGAAATGTGTTTGAAGGGGTATTGAAAAAATTGAACAACAAAAATTATTGACAGCATCATTAAGATTCTTACCAAGAAAATCTGGGATTAAACGTCCATCGCAAAATCTGCCAGTTGGATACTTGAAGAAGTTCTCACCATATGGGAACCAATTGGCCTGGAAATCAGTGGTGGTGTTTATGTAGTTATTATTTCCAGGATCATAGAGTGAATCACCAAAGATGAAAAGGGCAGCATGCTTTTTCTGAAGCACAGAATGGCCATAGCAGCTGCACTGAATAACCAGGCAAGCACAGAAAACCAGGATAGAAATTCTTAACCTCAAAGCTGCCATTGAAGTATATGTGTTTCTGTTTTACTTTGAATTATTATCAATTTAATAGAAAATCATTGAAAGGGGATCAAATCTTTAGCAAGTGGAAATAATCCCAGGGATAAGTAGACAAGGAAAGTTGATTGAATAATAACAAGAGACCAGAAGCTTTGGCAATTATACAGATTTAGAAAGATTTTTGGCTTCATTATCTAATGGATAAGACGTTTTCATATTTTTTAGGATAAAGTACAAACGACACTTTCATACCTTATCTTTTAAAATTGACAATGTCATACCTCATCTTTAGAATTTGTGCCAATGTTATATCTTCTGTTAGCTTGGCCGTTTATTTCTTAGTTAAATGCTGACGTGGCTTAATTCGGGACCCATTTTTTATTAAAAAATTATTAAAAACTAAAAAAAATCATTTAATATTTTTTTAAATATTTAAATAATAAAGAAAAGTAAATTAAATAAAAAATAAAAACCTCAGGTCCGTTCGTCCCTCCCCCTCTCTCTCTTCCCCATCTTCCTGCAACCCAGAAAGAAGAAGAAGGAGGAAGAAGAAGAAGAAGAGAAAAAAAAAACCCAAACCAAACCCAGTTCGTCCCCCCTCCCCCCACCACAAACTCAACCCCTTGCAACCCAGAAAGAAGGAGGAGGAAGAAGAAGAAAAAAAAAAAAAAAAAGGGGAAACCCAATTCGTCCTCCCCCCCCCCTCCCCCAACCTAACCTGCAAAAGAAGAAGAAGAAGAAGAAGAGAGAGAAGGGGGGAAGGGGACGAACTGATGTTGGTTTTTTTTTTTTTTTTTTTTTAACTTTTCTTTATTATTTTAATATTTAAAAAATATTAAATGCTTTTTTTTTTTAGTTTTTAATAATTTTTTAATAAAAAATGGGTCCCGGATCAAGTTACATCAACATTTAACTGAGAAATTCACGCCTAGATAACGGAACGTATAACATTGACACAAATTCGTAAGATGAGGTATGACATTGTCAATTTTAAAAGATGAGGTATGAAAGTGTCGTGACACCAATAGTTGAGGTAGTTTTTTATAATTTACCCTATTTCTAATGTCTTGTCCACACTCGTCAAAATTATGACAATATAATTAAATCATAAATACAAAAGAAAAATTAGTGATGGCAATAATTTCAAGGATGATATTAGAAGTCAAAAAAATTGAGCTTTTATCATAAAATTAAAGGAAAATTAACGAAAAGTTCAAAAAAAAAACTTTAGTTTTAATAAAAAATGACAAATAAAGGTGTAGTGAATAGTACCAGAAAAAGGTAAAAATGTGGTTTTTCGTTAAAAGTGAACAGTACCGGGAGTGTTTCGTTAAAACTTCCTAAAATTAATTGGTTACATGAGAATTGCCAAACCTCTTATAAGCACATGCAACATCCTCTTTTTCCTGATGTAGGATTGATACTCTTAACATATCCCCTCACGTGTGATGAATTTTTAAGCCTAACATGTGGACAACACAAATCGAGTGAAGTGAATCACGTATAGTCAGTGAGCTTCACACGCAAGACAACCTGCTCAAATACCATGAAGAAGGGGTTCAACCATAAAACTGATTGCCAACTTACTTATGATCAATGTCAAGGTTTCTCCTTCTATGATGTGGGACTCTTTAGCTTTCACATTCTCACATGGTGAATTCTCAAACCAAATACATGGACAATACAAATTGGGTAATGTGGAGCACGTGTGACCATTAATTTTCACACTTAGGTCAACCTATTCTAAAACCATGAAGAAATTTGAGGTTAATTGGCAATGGAGAATAGTCCAACCTTTTATAAGCACATGCAAGATCGATCTTTTTCTTGATATGGGATTTGTACTCTCAATAAGAAGTTAATAAAAATATCTATTGGCATCTAAAGGGTTCATTCATGATTAATGTTAAGGTAGTATCTTCGATGAAGAGTTGCAAACTTGAGATATAAAAATCATATTTACATCTTATCTTACACTCTCAGTCTTTGGAAATGAAAATGTGTGTTCTATTTTAAGAGAAAATTTTCAATTTGCCAGGAATATGACTCGGTATACCAAGTATCATAATATAATTGATTGAATTTTTTTTTTTTTCAAATTTTCAACCAATTGCATATTACACTTTGTGTATAGGGCAGTGTTCTAGACACACTGAAAAATTTCTCTCACTCTAATGAGAGAGATGTAATTATTGAAATCTCAATTAGTATTCTCTAATTGCCTGGTGGGGTCCATCTATAAAAGGTGTAAAAAAAAATTATGCAAATTTACATTTTTATGTGTATTTTCTAGCCAACATGGATATTTTACATCTCATCCACTAGAAAATTTTCCAGCAAAAAAAATAAAATAAAAATCCACAATCCAAAGCACTTTTGCACTCCTATTGATGATGCTCTTGAAAAGATTAATGTGAGTTGATGAATGTGGAAGTTAGATAGTAATGTAGAGGACTCCATGTTGTTCTGTTTCCCTATTTTGTGATTTAGATACATGTTCCACCCCCCCGCCCCCCCCAACCACCTACTCATTGATCATGAAATTATGTTCTGCATACTTGTATGCACAAAATTGGCGGCCAAAGCTGAGAATAAATGTCTAGTGTCAAAGTCAATGAAGGGAAAACTTGCAATCCAGCCTCCTTACTTGAAAATCTTGCATCTCAAAATTTGACGTGTAATGGGCCTAATGGAAAGCTTCTAGAAGTCAAAGTCAATGTAATTCAGCTAGTTGATGTAGTTTGTTAAGCTAATTGTTCATAACTTAAATCCATATTATATCAAGGGGTGTGATATTCACACACTTCTTTTTACTTCTCACACACTTTTTAATTTTCAACCCTTCGATCGGATGAATTGAAGAAGAAGACCAAATGACAAAAAATAATAATGACTGTATAAGAAGTAAAAAGAATATGTAGATAACACACCCCTATATCAATTTGATTTACGTCGCGTCTATGTAGGTTAAAGAAAGCTAGACAATCAGCCACGATTCTATTTGATTTTTATCCTTTCTTGTTTGCCAACGAAACAAATTAAGCATTTTTGAGATTATTGAGGATGCCCAGGGAGAAGATCTATAAAACCTCTTCTTCAAGTTCACTAGGTACAAAGGAATTTTTACATCCATTCAATAAATGTCATGATAAACTTTGTAGGGTCATGCAAGTCTACTATCAACATTACCGATGTTGTCTTCAACTTAATCATCTTGCTAGGTGTGTGGTTTATCATAAAATGGATCGGTGATATTAGATTGGAAACTCTCATATATTAATTGTATAATATTTTGTGATACGACTGATGTGAGATTCTATACTCCAACACGCCCCCTCATGAGTGGTCCCACATGAGGTCATAACGGAAACCAATTCGCACATCGGAAACTGGATCAAGTCATTATACCACATCTAACACCAATATTTTCAAGACCTCGGTCGGTATTGTGGAGTCAAAAATAATCAAGAAAATTATGAAGGTGACACGTGGACTTTTGAGTTAAAAGGACAAAATTACCCTCGAGGCACACCGGATTCCCACGCGCATGCAACAGACAATAACGGCTCAATCTAGGAAGAGTCAAAGGTGATCAAAATGACATTTATTCAAATCTCTCTCATCACTCCTCATCAAATCCTTTATTCAAAGGGTAACTGCCAAAACTTCCTATTTAATTTGGGATAAATTACCATATTAATTGCAAGATATTATTTTATTCTTCAATTACACCATATATGGCTGGCCACTATTCTCCAAATAGGGTTGGCCACTTCCCTATAAATAACCCTATCATCCCACTAAAATGCTAAGATATTTGCTACCCACAAACTCTTAAACACATTCTTTTCAGAATTCTAAATTCAGCATCGGAGATTCTTCGGCCAAAGCCTCCCACCATTCATCGTGGGCGCATGAGGCTTTTAGCCTTAATCTTAGTTGTTATTGTTTTGCTGGTGCATTTTCGTCAAAGAAGAAGATGACAAAAATTTGCATCCATAAATTGGTGTTTTTATTGAGAGTTTGATTCACATGCTCGAAGAAGACTCTCGCATTCAAAGTTTCTCATTTCTCATTCATACGTAAATTTTTCATACATTCTTTTTCCTAGAATTTTTTAATTCTTTGAATAGACGTAAGAGAAAATTACAACGGCGAGAAGTTCAGAAACCACCGAACAAAACTTTCTATGTTTAAAGATCCAGATCAAATGATGGAGATTGCGATGAAACCCCACCACGACGATCCACGAAGCTCAGTGCAGCTGCAAAAGAAGTAACTTTGCCACCATGGAGTACCACTACCACGACAACCACCGTGGCAATGGGGAGTGGGACAGTTTCATGGCAGTAAGGCCACGAAGCAACAACAGCTGCCACTTTGCAGTATCGAGCCCAGGCTCGTGCCATAAGTCAACCAACTCAGCGCGAGGCAACCTAGATCTAGCAAGCCCACAACGTTACCATAGTAGATGAAGCCCAAAGCACGACCCAAGCAGCTGCGATTGCAGCAAATAGAGTAGCCCAACATTAGCGGGCTTAATGCCAAACAGGCCATAATGCACCACGCCCACTCGCCTCGTACATGGCTCGACCCACTTTTGCAGCCTAACCTATTCTCGTGGTCCACCTATTGATCCCGATTGGTCCAACGCCAATTCAACCATCCCAGCTTCAGATTTCTAGACTGACGATTGAACCGGAGGTACTTTCACCTCGATTTTCTGCATATTTGATATATCTAAACTCAAATCTCTCACCTAGAGTCCATTGCCCTTCCACTACTCAGGGAGACGCATACCGTCTAAGCTCTTCCATCCCAAATGGCGAACAACACTTATCTCGACAAGTTATAGAGTTAACAAGCGCCATCGCACAGCAGGCGACCTTGGTGTTCATATTTTGATAATCAACATAAGCAACCTTCTAGATGAAGTGTTCATTCGCGGCTAGGCCCACAAAGAGCATCTTCTACCTCACATCGGAGTATGCAGCACAGTGGACGGAGAGAAGCAGTCACTTAATCCAACTCAGGTTCAACTAACAACCTGCGAGTAATTCGTTCGCCTGTTAGGAACATACCACATGCATCGCAACTGCGACATAGACGAATGAAACACATGAAATAGCAGCCTAGACTAACAGGTCACGACCAGGGGCAGTCGGAAGCTTCACTACCCCACTAAAGGCAAATTAAGGAAAAAGTTAAAGGCTATTGACTGAACAATTCCGGTGCAACGAAGCTACAGACGAGGCGCTTCAACAGAACCATCCCACATACACTGGTGGGTACAAAGATTACTTATGTTTAGACAAATGCAGCAACTCAACCTCATGACGCATCGGGGGCACACAGGTACAAAAATGACACACTATCCCAACCACCAAAAACCAAGGGGCAGGTCTTGTTTTCATCACTCTAGATGATTCATTACTAAAGCAACACATCACCAGTAGCCGAGCACTGTGAATCCAATGATCCAAAAGTTCACCGCTGTCCATACCTGCTTATTGGTTCCCAGCTGCCCTCGATCTGTCACCATGACTCCCAGCTTGCCGATCTTTCCATACAGCTCTTATCTGTGCCGATTAAGCCTACGACACTTCAAACATCAAAGCATCCAATGACGGAGCACATATGAGGCTTGACTAGCAGCTTCTGCTAGTAAAAGAATTAGTAGTGATGAAGCTTGCAATCCATTCAGATTCTCAGCTGATCACCAACCAAGCCTCAAGAGAGCATGCAACGAAACATCCAAGGATGGCCCAATAAGGTCCAAGAACAGTTCACTGTGCTCCCACATACACCCTTACACGGGTTCTACAAGCAGTTCAAAGTCTCAAGTAGATCGTCCAGCAAGACCTCACAAGATGAGGATTATTTTAGTTGTCTAGTAGTCTAGCTTTTCTCAATTGCACTCACAATGATTTCCAAGCTCTTCAGTACGATAGGGTAAACTAATTTCTCTCTAGTCCGAAAGGGTAAGCCAATTCCTTGACACCTATATAGGTATGCTCTCCAGTGTGAGAGGGTAAACCAATCCCTTGACACCCATTTAGGTAAGCTCTCCATTACGATAGGGTAAACTAATTGCTCTCCAGTGCGAGAGGGTAAACTAATTCCTAACTAATTCCCCGACACCCATCTAGATATGTTCTCCATTGCGAGAGGGTAAACTAATTGTTTTATAGTGCGAGAGGGTAAACCAATTCCCCGACACCCATCTGGGTCTGCTCTCCAGTGCAAGAGGATAAACTAATTGTTCTCTAGTGCGAGAGGGTATGCAAGAAGATAAACTAATTGTTCTCTAGTGCGAAAGGGTAAACCAATCCCCCGACACTAATCTGGGTAAGCTCTCCATTATGAGGAGGTAAACTAATTACTCTCCAGTACGATAGGGTAAACTAATTCACCGACACCCATCTGGGTATGCTTTTTAATGCGAAAGGGTAAACTAATTCCCCAACACCCATCTGGGTTTACTCTCTAGTGCGAGAGGATAAACTAATTGCTCTCCAGTGCAAGAGAGTAAACTAGTTCCTCGACACCCATCTGGGTCTGCTCTCTAGTGCGTAGGGATAAACTAATTGCACTCCAGTGCAAGAGGGTAAACTAATTCCTCAACACCCATCTGCCTCTACTCTCCAGTGTAAGAGAGTAAATTAATTCCTCGACACCATCTAGGTCTGCTCTCTAATGCAAGAAGATAAACTAAGTGTTCTCCAATGCGAGAAGGTGAAATAATTTCTCGAACCCATCTAGGTAAGATCTCTAGTGCAAGAAGATAAAGTAATTCTCTAACGCCCATCTAGGTCTACTCTTCAACGGAAGGGGGCAAACTGCCAATGAATTTCCACACAATTACTCATTTTGATGTGATTAGTTAACAATTTTCATATTCCACGAATCTTTATCATGTTGTGATACAGGTCACGCAACTCAAAAGATTGAATACTCGAAGACTAGCTAAGCAACAAATGGTTAGGGGGCAGCAGCCACTTCACACTCAACAAGTTTGCTTATCCAACATTTCATATTCAGCAGCTCTGATCTTCGCAACTTCATCCTTGATTGCTTTATCTATGGCAGCTGAGAAATCAAACTCAAGTAGTTTCCTCATTCTTGGGAAACAACCCAGATATGGCAGCCTAAACCGTGGGCCATGCCACACCACTTCCTTAGCCCATGCTGAGCCAGCCCTTGGCTCTGTTCAAGCCAAGCAACACAAGTTGTGGCCCTTGCCACACCAATTCCTCGGCTCATGCCGAGCCAACTTCTGACACCTGTCAGCTGACGTGCCACACCACCCGAACGATTACCCCATGGTAGCATCACCCAAGAAGAAGACAAAGAAAATTAAGTTTTTCTTACATTGGTGCAGCGGGGAGAAGACAAAGAAATCAACAAAAGACGGTTCATTGCACAGGTAAGCGAAGAAGAGTGTTAGGGGAGGGGAAACAAATATTCTCTAGCTTTCTCTCCTTCTTGTAGGGATAAGTAATTGCCCTCCGAAGTTGATTTAATCCCCTACTTAAGGTAAGCTTTAATAGGCTTTGGTGGCGATTTATTTCCCTTTCCTAGAAGAATCTAATTCCAAGTTCAGGTGGGAATCTGCATCAAAGTTGGAGATTTCTACACCCGCTGCCTTTTCCTGCGAGCAGCCCAGCAAGTGTGGGGGCATTTGTGAAGCCAAAAGTAATCAAGAAAATTGTGGAGGTGACACGTGGACTTTTGGGTTAAAGGGACAAAATTACCCTCGAGGCACACTAGGATTCCCACAAGCATGCAACGAACAATAATGGTTCAATCAAGGAAGAGTCAAAGGTGATCAAAATGGTATTTATTCAAATCCTTCTCATCACTCCTCATCAAATCCTTATTCAAAAGGTAACTCCTAAAACTTCCTATTTAATTTGGGATTAATTACCATGTTAATTGCAAGATATTATTTCACATAATATCTTGCAATTATTCTCCAATTACACCATATATGGCCGGCTACTATTCCCCAAATAGGACTCACCACTTCTCTATAAATAGCCCTATTATCCCACTAAAAAGTTAAGTCATTTGCTACCTACAAACTCCTAAACACATTCTTCTCAGAATTCTAATTATGGCATCTGAGATTCTTCGGCCAAAGCCCCTCCCCATTTATCGTGGGTGCGTAAGGCTTTTGGCCTTAATCTTTAGTGTTATTATTTTATAGGTGCATTTTCGTTGAAAGAGAAAATGGCGTAAGATTGCATCCACATGTATTTACTATTTAGTAATCCATCACTAGACCCAACACACAACTTTTCAAAATCGTAGTTATCAATCAGTTTTAAGAAGCAAGTTCGAGCCCAGTAATTCAGGCTCAGGACAGATCGAGAAAATAACATGCTCTACCATAATAAACTTTGTAGGTACATATTATTTCCAACTTAACAACCTATCTCTAAGTGTGAGGTTTATTTATAAAAAGTTTTAGTGGTGGAAACTGACACAGGACAAGCCAAGGGTTGACAGGGACATATCATCTATCAAAGTGGTTAATGTGGATATTGTTAAGATTGTTGTTTTGGATAGCAATTGATTTTTTTTATTGTTTTATATTTTTTTTTTTGGTCAAAGGGAAATTTCATTACACAACAAGCACGAATATACAACAAAGGCCCAACAGACACATACACTACAAACAAAAAAGGTCTAAAACAAAAGTAAAGCAGAAAGGCCCAAACAGACGTATGGCTCAGAAACACAACACAACTTCCGCCAGAAGCTTCCACTGTGTCTCCACCCACATAAAACTTTTCAGTTCATCGCCTAATTCCTTGTTCCCCGTTGAGTATCTCCTCTGCAGATACCACATCCAGATCCAATTTGCTTCCAGAGCATAGCCGTAAACAAGGGATAATCGGCTACAAAGCAAAAGAAGCCGACTACTAGTATGACTCTCTAACCTAAGAGTACTTCTCATTGCTTGTGAGTCTTTCAAACTTAGGATTTTTTGGTGACACCGGCCCTAGCTTCGGCCAGGGTCAGTTGTAGTGTTTTCTCTTTTCTCTTTTCCTTCTTTTGTCCCTGCATCTACTGTTGTCTCTTCCCAATTTTCTCTCTAATCCGCCCATTTCCTCTACTCCTGAGGGTATACCTCTTCCCTACTCTTCCTTGATCTAATCATCAGCCATGTTTATTAAAGAGATCGTGTGTAGAGTTCCAGTGTTTACACCGGCTCAGGTGTTTCCAACACCACCACTTTCTCTTTGGATAGCAATTGATTGGGCAGCCGACGAAATATGGAAAAGGAAATGTAGAAAAGCATTCAAATGAAACTCGACGACGTGTTTTTTAGAAAATTTGGCGAGCTGGTAATCTTTGGGATTATGTTTATCTACATTTTTGGAATGTGAGTCATATGGAATGATTTTGCGAGCTGGTCTAATCTTTGGGCTTATGATACCGTTGCCTTTGCACCATGATGTGGGTGTGAACTCCATTGACTCCTTAATCTAACATAAAAAAAAAAAAGCCATATGGAATGATTTGGGAATGATACCTAAATTGTTTAGACATGCGATAAACATATGTTTTAGGATACCTTGTTCGACATTGAGAATGAAACATATTTTCAACATGGAAACGACTTCTTTATTCATTTAAAAAATGAGACTCATATCTTACATTATCAGTTTTTAAAGTAAATTTGTCATTCATTTACTGACATTATGGAATGAGGAATCGTAAAAGAAATTTTTTTTTTTTTAAACTTCGATTGTACGAGAGAAATTTATTAATATGAAAAAAAGAAGTTACACCTAGTCAGGAAAACATAAAACTTATCCCTAATAGAGCAAGAAAAAAACAAAATACAAGAAAAGAGTGGGGAACATACACCTAACTCCCTTTGAAAAAGAAAATACAAGAAAAAAGAGGGAGAGACATAAATATTGCCTCTGTTGAAAAAGAAAATACAACATGATGAAAATACATTAGGAGAATTTATTTTAATGTATAACCAAAGGCTGAAATTTTGAAAGGCACAAGTTTACATCAAATTAATAGTTAATGTGCACAATTTGGGCTGCATGTTACATTGATGCAAAAGACTTACAATTCTTGGAAGAGATCCCCCAGATTGTACAGACCTTTCGTGGCCTTTAAAAGTTCCATGGCATACTCAGCTGCAACATCAATGCAAAGCTAATTAATAATCAATTTATGTTTTTGTATCACGAGTAGCCATACATGGGTTACAATGGAAACCAATTCCACAATGGGAGCTGGCCATTATTCCACAGCTGTGCCAATCTTTTCAAAAGCTCAGTCGATATTTAGTAGTCCATCACTAGAGGCAACACATGACTTTTCGAAAGTCCAATTATTGATCAATATTAGGAAGCAAGTTCGAGTTGAGTAACTTGAGTTCACGACGTGTTACAAGAATAACTTACTCTGATACCATAAAAAAAGCCTTTGTAGGCACGTCGTGTCACCAATTTAATCACCTATCTCTAAATATAGGATTTTTTTTCATAAAAGTCTTTGTAATAATAGATGTTGAAATTGATGCACAAGCCAAGGGTTGATTAGGCAGCCGACGAAATGTGGGAAAGGAAGTCGTCTTTTCAAATGTGAACAAGCCAAGGATCGACGGGGGGACGTCTCATCTTTTCAAAGTGGCTATTGTGGATAATGTTAAAATTGTTGTTGTGGGAAGCAATTGATTGGGCGGTCGACGAAATGTGGAAAAGCATCCAAATGAAACTTGTGGACGAGTTTTTTCTTTCTTTTAGAAAAGGGAGAATGATTGAACAATCAAGGCTCTCGTGCATGCATTGGAAGAGTCTCAAACGAATAGGAACTATGAGAAACAGTTAAGTTATAGTTAAGTTATTAGAGCATCACAAGATAATTAAGTAGTCAGAAAATTTTAAATAGTTGTGGCTGGGAGCAAAAGTCCATTTGGGACCTATGTTTTATTTATTAGGGTAAATTACATTCTACCTTTTTAAGTTTGTGATCAAATGCAACCTCATACAACATTTTAAAAACATTTTCAATTTTATATGTTTACTATTATTTCATTTCAATTTCATACTTTCATTAGAATTTCAGTTAATTACTCTGTTATATGCTTATGTGGCTGTCAAAAACCCCAATTCAGCAGCTTTTAGAATAATTCGATCAAATTACGAATTGAGTTTTGCAAATAACTAGGCTCTCCGATTGACAACCAAGTAGCAGGTGACCAAACACCAACAAAAAGTATCACTAGTTGGACTCAAAGGCTTGGTGGTTTTTGTGTGATTTAGTATATTTAACTCATAAATAACATTATTGCATGTCTCATCACATACAAAAAAGTTACGAAGTTACAATACTAAACAGTAAACACCGATGCGATTACATTATATGTGAGCCAACATTTCTCGTTACATTGTGGGCAAAAATTCATCGCTCAATAGGGTCTAAAAGTAACAATTGAACTATAAAATAAAATACAAAAAATTAAAAAATGATTATATTCTAGGGAATTTTAACGAAATGCTACTGGTATTGTTCACTTTAACGAAAAATCATATTTCTACACTAAAACGTCAATCATGGTACTATTGACTTTACCCTTTATTTTGTCGTTGTCGTTAAAACTCAAAGGTTTCAAACTCTTTTCATTAGTTTTCCTTATATTCTAACACCCAGTTAGAAGATTTAATTTACTTAATACTTAATTTCAAATAGTGTTTTCAAATTGTAAGACACGGTAGAGTTGGGAGTTCCGTTCCAGAATTGGTCGGCAATCTGTTGAAAGATCCTTTCAGTTGGATGACCAGAGTCAAAGTAGACATATTCACTGACATTCTTACACAGGTCATACTCTTTGGTTCCTCTCTTGCCTCCACAGCTATAAATTCCTCGATACGGACCACTTCCACAGCATGCCACTTTCCCTTCCTCAAAACCTTTGCCAACAATAGCATCCCAAAAGAAAAAACAACATCACTTAGTTCTTTCTCATAGATTAAGTAATCAAAGAATCTCTAGAATGTATGGTCGAGATTCATAATCTAGAAACAAAGATATAGAGTTAAGTACAAAAAACTACCTTAATTATGGGTCAAATGACACTTTCATATCTCATCTTTTAAAATCGACAATGTCATACCTCATCTTACGAATTTGTATCAATGTTATACCTTCCGTTAGCTTGGTCGTTTATTTCTCAGTTAAATGCTGACGTGACTTGATCTGGGACCCATTTTAATTAAAAAATTAATAAAAAATTTATTAAAAACAAAAAAAATCATTTAATATTATTTAAATATTAAAATAATAATAAAAAAGTACATAAAAAAAATAAAAAACATTAGCCATCATCTTCCCTCTCCTTTCGTGCATCTCCCCCCTCTCTCTTCCCCATCATCTTCCTGCAACCCAGAAAAGAAGGAGAAAGAAGAAGAAGAAGAAGAAGAAGAGGAAAAAAAAAAAAAAAACCCAAACCAAACCAAACCCATTTCATCCCCCCTCCCCCCACCACAAACTCAACCCCCTGCAATCTAGAAAGGAGGAGGAAGAAGAAGGAAAAAAAAAAAAAAAAAAAAAAACAACACTGGGAAACCCAGTCCGTCCCCCCTGCAGAAGAAGAAGAAGAAGAAGAAGAAGAGGGGAAAAAAAAAAAAAAAAAAAAAAAAAAAAAAAAACAGCAGCAAACCAGTCCCCTCCCACCCAACCCCACCCCCTCCCCCCCCCCCCCCCCCCCCCCCACCTAACCCACAAAAGAAGAAGAAGAAGAGGGAAGCAGAAGAAGAGAGAAGGAAAAAAAAAAAAAAAAAAAAAAAAAACAGTAGCAAACCCGTCCCCTCCACCCACCCAACCTGCAGAAGAAGAAGAAGAGAGAAGAAAAAAATAAAATAAAATACCCAGTTCGTCCGCCCCCCTCGCACCCACCCTCTCCCCTCCACACCCATTCCCCCACCCCACCCACCCCCCCCCCCCCCCCCGCGACGCCCCCGGCGCCCATTTTCTCCTCGCCAAGGAGAATGGGTTTTTTTTTCTGGGTTTTTTTTTTTTTTTTTTTTTGGGGTTGTAGGTAGTGGGTGCGAGGTTGGGTGCAGAGGGTGGGGTGCGAAGGTGGGGAGGTTGGGTGCGTGGGTGTGGGGAGAAGAGGGGGTGAGGAGCAGGGAAAACAAATTGGTTTTTTTTTTTTTTTTTTTTTTTTTTTTCCCTCTTCTGTTTTTCTGGGTTGTAGTTGCAGAAAGGGGAAGAAGATGAAGATGGGGAGAAGGGAGAGAGGGGGGGGAAGGGACGAATTGAGTTTTTTTTTTTTTTTTAATTTATTTATTTAAATAACTTTTCTTTATTATTTTAATATTTAAAGAATATTAAATGATTTTTTTTGTTTTTAATAATTTTTTAATAAAAATGGGTCCCGGATCAAGCCACGTCAGCATTTAACTGAGAAATAAACGGCCAAACTAACGGAAGGTATAACATTGACACAAATTCGTAAGATGAGGTATAACATTGTCAATTTTAAAAGATGAGGTATGAAAGTGTCATTTGACCCATATTTGAGGTAGTTTTTTGTACTTAACTCAAAGATATATTAGCGTGGCAATTACTCAAAAAAAAATCAGTAAAGTTGAAATTTCTAGTAGTGCAAGAGAAAGTTATAAGAAAATCGAGGAAATGTACATACCATATTTAGAGGGGTGATTTATTCTTTCTGTCAGAAACTCATAGATTTGGGAAAGTGAGAATCTGAATCCCTTGAGTTCTCTCTCTAGCTTCTGTAGGAGTTTGGGAAGTAATTTGTTGTGTAGTTTTACGTATGGTGTGATTTTGTCAAAGCAGCCACCACGATTTTGTCCCTCAACAACTGCTCTTGAATATGGTAAACAAGCAAGAGGATCAAGACCAAGAAACCCAAAATTCCTTCCTCCTTCTCTATATATTTCCTGACACATCGACATTAATATTACTTAAAACTTGGCATATATATCAGTGGGAAAATCTCTTGCTTTTCAAGTACGTGCTAGCTAGGAATTTACTTTGATCACTGCAGTGATATTTCCTATCACAAGGCCAACAAATTCCTCATGAGGGTGGGGTCCAAGCACACTGGAGTTTTTCTCGAAAGGGAAAATGTAATCGTTGCCTCCGACGCTAAACAAGTAAATAGCTCTTGATAGCAGGGTCTTGGTTTGTTCATCCCCTAGTTTCCGGTTCAACGACTTCCTAACGCTCTTGAAATATGAAAGTTGAGAATGAAGATCTATCACCTGAGGAAGGTTCAGACATCAATTAGTTTCACCTTAAAGGACATGTTTTTTTTTTTGTTTTTGTCAAAATCTTAAGGGACATGTTTGATTATAGTAATGGAGGATGATACATATGTAAATTTAAAGAAGTTAGTTACAATGTTTGAGGCTTTGAGCCCAAATCAAATATGTTCTTGGCAACATTTCTTTATACTAAATTGGTTGTTGACTAGTTACATTTATTTAGGAATGAGGATATTCGAGGTAAAGTAGAAGTAGTCAAAATTGAAGGAAAGATGAGAGAAAATCAGTTACGATAGTTTGGACATGTAAAATGAAGGCCTACTGACGCTCCGATTAGAAGAAGTGGTTATGGGACAGAGGTTTAGGGCCGAAAGAGGAGAGGAAGACCTTGGAAGACTTTGGAAGAGACTACAAGAAAAGACTTAGAGTACTTAGATCTAACAGAAAACGTTGTACAAAATCGAGTGTAATAGCGTTCTAGGATTCATTAAGCTGACTCCACTTAATGGAAAAAGGCTTTGCTATTGTTGGTTGTTGACTATTACATGCATTCAATGGGTTGTTGACGTAAGTGTTTCTTTGTCAACAACTATTGCTCGTAAGATTAATTTGAACAGATTAATAATAGGCAAGTCTTTAAAGTGATTTGTTTGTATGAGGAGATGAACTTATCCCTATCCGGTATCCGCCATGAGTAGGTAGCAAGTATAAGCAGTTTTATAATGGGAGGCAGATTGTCTGCCCTCCTTTTACCATGCCCTTCCCATCCCTTCCTATTTGTTCAGTCACGATTAAGTCACGTCAACATATCTTATTATCTCTATATAAAAAAAAAAACAATATAAAATATTGATGTGGCTTAACCGTGATCTTACAATATAGAAAGGGATGAGAAGGGCATGGTAATGGGAGGGCAGACAATCTGCCTCCTTTGTAAGGATGTACTACATTTCTTATATTACATTGGTTGGTATATAAATATATATTATGTACCTCTGGTCAAGGTGCATGGAACCCAAATGTATAAAAAAATTGTGGTGAGCAATGGTTGACCTAATTTACAATATAGCATATGCCTGTAATTTACATTATAGTATATCTCTGACAAACGTGCGTGACTTTTCTTGTATAGTATATGCTTATCATTATAAAAACCAAATTAGTGAAGTAACCCAATTGAACTCATATGCAAAATGATGTTACTTACGTACCAAACCTTGGCTTGTTTCGACCAAAGCACCAGCTCCTGCAGATGCAAAGTTTGCACCATATGTAAATTGATCATTACCAGGTTGTAGATACGGTGGGATAAATGGCAACTCCGCATACTCAGCTGTAACAGAAAAATAGATTTATATACTTAACTGTTGATTACATATACTAACAATATTTCACGTTTCTATACGAAAATATTCACAAAATTGTAAAGTATATATCTTACCAATAAAATCTGAAATTAGTCGACCATCGGAAAATCTTCCGGTTGGGTTCTTGAAGAAGGTTTCACCATATGGCCAGTAATTTGCCCGAAAAGTAGTGTTGATGTAGTTATTATTTCCAGCATCAAAAAATGAATCTCCAAAGAAGAAAACGGGTACAGGTTTTTCAAACCCAAATTGGCCGCGGCTTTGTGCTGTGATGAGAAGGCCGAGGCACGTACAAAAGACAAAGACACAAGAGACTTGGAAGCTTGTGTTTGCCATATTAATTTGTTTGCTAGATAATTCGAATGTTCAACTTACATGATTATATAGCTATTTATAGGGGGCAATTCACGGTGACCTAATGTGTTTTGGTCAGCTGATCAGTGACCTATCAATTTAGACATAAAAACCAATGACCTGGTCTCTAGAAAAAATCAAACAATCGATCAAAATTCCAAATTAAAACAATCCAGAAGGAAAGGTACGTAAGCAAACAACATTTCCCTTCATTCTCTCATCTCGAACATTATAAACATATTTGTTTTCATTTTTTATGTTACGCGCTCATTTTCATGACAACTAATTTTAGGAAGGGTTCCATTCTTTGAAATTCTTCAAACCTATAAGAACATCAACTTCCAATATTTGGTTCCAGTCGGGAACTTCAAATAAATATAATATAGTAATTTGCTTTAAATAAAGTGTATAAATGAACAATTCATCACGAATATTTTACTTAGTACTCACACCATCGATTTGTTCTATTCATTTGGATGACTAAATGGTTTCCGATTTAAAAGATCTTTTGTTTGGATAATCTTCAAATGAAGATCAAGAAAAACTTATAACATGAAGATACGTTTTTTGTAAGGTATATGTGCATTTTTTTTGTGGAAGGATCGAACTATTATTTTTTATATATGAAATTGGGTGCGTATAGCCGGACAGAAGCATCTAACTACTCTTTGACAAATCTAAAATGACTTTTTCTTATGATTAGTTTGACATATGGATTTTTAGAAACATATGCGTCACGTCTGAACATTTAAATTTGGTTATCTGTGGTGAAGATGTGAACATCCAAAGACTTTGAAGAAAGAATACATACACAAAGACTTGCATAACGAAAACCGTGTACCAGATATAACCTAAAATTTGGCCGTAAAGGCCTTTACCATTCCGATTATAGTTCTTCCAGAAGCAAAGACTTATTTGGTGTTCGCCTGCGTTGCTTAACCGAAGTACCAAAAGATACATGAGTGGTGTCAAATTATTACCGCTTGATTCATTCTTCATCAAATTGAAAATTTTGTGACCTGGCCTTATCTTTGGGCATGTTTATTAACAGTTTCGGGAATATGAGTTATATGGTTTGATCGGAGAATGATACCTAAATTGTTCACGTATGGGATGAACATATTTTTTAGGATATCTCATTAAACATTGAGAATGAAACACATATACTCAACGTGGGACCGACTTCTTTATCAATTCTAAAAATAAGACTCATACCTTACATTATCATTTGTCGTAAGTAAATTTATCATTCATTTACTGACGTTATAGCATAGAGGAATCATAAAATATATTTTTTTTAATGTATAACCAAAGATTGAAAATTTGAAGTTTCCAAGGCACATGTTACCTCAAATTAATAGTTAATGTGTCCAATTTGGGCTGCATGTTACATTTGATGCAAAAGACTTACAAGTCTTGGAAGAGATCCTTGAGACTGTATAGACTTGTCGTGGACTTGGAGTTCAATGGCCGGCCACTCCACATTTCATTAGCAAATTGCTTGTAGACCTTTTCAGTGAGATGCAAAGAGTCCCAGAACACATATTCATTTGGATCCTCACACAACTCAAACTTCTTCACTGTTCTTTTCCCTCCACAGCTAAATACTCCTCTAAACTGACCTGTTCCGCAACATGCTGTTTTCCCTTCCTTAAAACCTTAATTTCATCACACACAATTACACAATTCAATATCTACTTGTAACTTGTAATGTATTACACATTTGTAAGCAAATACATTTGCATAAAAGATACGGAATATGATTATGTTTTTGTGCTTAGACGTTATGCCTAGATTTGGACTGTCACTATTGGCTTTTAGATACATTGGCGGTTTTAAACCCGACCATAACGTACTGCTACCTATCACCCTGCCCACACTCCTCACTAGGCTACCCCAGTGGCTTCAGCCCTCTTTAGCAACAGAACAAATTGCACATAAATATGAAATGGGTGTACTCATCAAGTTATAGGGTGCATTTGGTAACCCCATATAAGAAGTTCCCAACGTGTTGTGTTGAGCTTGTTGGTTCGCGCGTAAGGCACAAGGGCAAGCCAGTTCAGTCATAATGTTTACCTAAGCACGGAATTAAGACAACTAATTTGCTTGTGTGCATTGAGTACGTACCATATTTAGAGGGATGCCTGATTCTCTGTCTAAGATTGCTGTTTAAGTTGTAGAGTGAATATTTGAAACCTTCCAACTGGTTTCCAAGTTGAATGAGGAGTTTGGAGAGAGCTTTGTTATGTAATTTGGCAAGTGACGAAACCTCCTTTAAGCAGCTACCATTATTTTCAGGCTTGATTATTCTGACCCCCGGAAGACAACCCGAGTCCAGCAAATTGATGAACCCAAATTTCCTACCCCCTCCTAAATAAATTTCCTGCCAATTTTACACCCAATCAAACCATATAAAAAATTCAAACTCGTTTGATTAGGTAGAGTCAAGTCGAATATAAAATGTGTGTTTTTGACCGACAATTTCAAAACATAACATTTCAGACTCTGTGTAAATTGTTTAATGCATACTTGGATGACGCTCGTCAAGTTGCCGATAACCATTTCGACGTATCGTGAGTGAGAGTAGGACTTTAACATGGGAGAGTTGGTTAGGAAAGGGCTTATGTAATCGTTGGTTCCAATGTTGAACAAGTAGACGCCTCTTGAAAGTGTCACTTTGGCTTCAATATCGCCTAACTTGTGTCTGAACCAGGTCTCTACCTTCTTGTAATACTTCAGTTGTGTTTTAAGGTTAATGACCTGAAATAAGACGGAATATGAAGGTTCCATAACTATTTAGCTGCAATTTGTGAGTGACAAGTAGATGTAACATTCATGAATGTTTTCCATATTCAGAAAAACCTAAATACCCCCTTACCCCACCACCCCCAAATTTTGAGGCCTACACTTATCTTACTGTGGTCCCAGCCTCTCTCTCTCACACTTGCCCCAATCTAAGTTCCCACACAAGAATTTCTACCATGAGGGTTTATATGATATGGGTTAATAACTCACCAACATTTAAATATTACGTGTCGTTTTACTATTGATTTTTTACGCTATTTATGTCAGATAACGAGGCAATATATAAAACCATTACACCTAATTTTCTCAATTTTCTTGTTTTTTTTCTAACAACGTATACAAGCTAAACATTTAGTGCTTCACCTTACCAAATAATTGGGAAACACCATGAATGTCACCAAGTGATATATGTTTCATTTCGTCACCTAATTAAGTAGCGCAGCAGAGTAATATGCATACCAAATTGTATTAATAGCTGTCCATATCATAATATCACTCTCAAATGTAAAGAAAACATACCTCGCCTTGAAAAGTCTCCACCAGAGCTCCAGCTCCGGCAGATGCGAAATTCGCGCCACCATAATATTGGCGAAATCCCGGTTGAAGAAAGGGTGGAACAAATGGCAGGTGAGCGTACTCAGCTGCAAAGTATATTGGGTAAGATACAAATTAGATTAGATCACGATAAAGTATAAGCAGACAAAAAATCTTGTATTGGGTTAGCTAGCTAGCTAACAAAGTGGACATGTACAACCAAGGACGACATTATAAAAGATTTGTAAATCTTACCAATAAAGTCTGACATCAAACGTCCGTCGGAGAATCTTCCAGTTGGGAACTTGAAGTAGGTTTCTCCATATGGCCAGAAATTTGCTTGGTCGAGAGTTGTAGTGTTGATGTAGTTGTTGTTGCCAGAATCTAAGTAAGAGTCTCCGAAGATGAACAAGGCAACTTGTTTTTTTGCAGGCCAGGATTTGCTTCCAAAACAAGTTGAGATCAGTAGTGCTGCATGAAGAAACAAAACGACGGAGACAGAACTTTGCTTTTCCATGGCCGATAATTCCGTTCTTGAAGTTATATCAATGTCAAACAAATATAGAAACTTTGTTTCTATTTAGTTTGAAATTAGATGACTATATATAAATCATGGGAATTAATACATCTGGGTGATGAATAAGAAAAGACTTCTCGCCGACACGAGTTGCAGAAGTCAAAATAAATTTGAGAAATTGAAAATATTTGTCCAAAGACTAAAGAAAAACGTGGCTCAGAACTAATTCTAGGCGTTGAACTTTTAACAGATATTGTTTTGTTTTTTTTTTAGATATTGGGTAATGCTAGATAAACCATATTTTTAAACTACATTTTGTAAATCACATGACGTGGTTGTTAATGGTTGACCTTCTTTTTTAAAAAAAAAAAAAATTAATTATGAAGTCTTACTTTATTGCTACATCATATGGTTTAAAAAAAAAAAAAAAAAATTGAAAAGATAGTCTCCCTAATATTTTCCTTATATTTTCTATGCGATTTAAAATTTTCAGCCAGCAATGCCCAAATAAAAAAAGAGTTATGGATTATTTTCTTGTTGGATTGTGTTGGCGTGAGTTAGGTATTTCCTTGATTGTAATCATTTATTGTAATTTCCTTATTAATTGGGATTTCCTTGGAGCCCTAGTGAACTATGTAGTTTGTATATATATTGCCTCATTGAGAGAAGAATACATACACCAATCCAGACCCTAATATTCTACTACGATTTCATCTTAGTCTTAGAACAAGTTTTTGCCTGTCTCAATTCCCGAAAAACCCTCTTGCCTGTCTCAATTCTACTACAATTTTATTTGTCCCAACGTAAGTATTTGCTAGATTTGCTCTTCGAAATTAGTATGTTAGCGTGTAAGTCTGCAAAAACTCCCATATTTTCAGAATCATTATCTAGTTATATATCCAGAACAAATTCCAATGGATAAAGGGAGATAACAAAGGTTGGTTGATCAGTTGGTTTATTTGTCTCTTACTCATTGTGATATTGCATATGTTGTGAAGATCATATGGTGGCTGTGATGAGGATTTTGAGTTACTTGAAATCTTCGCTTGGAAGAGGTTTAATTTTCTTGAAGAATAGACATTTGGAGATTAAAGGGTACACTTATGCCGATTGGGTTGGTAACATAATTGATTAGTGTTCGATGTTTGAGTGTTTTTTTTTTTTTTTTTTTTTTTTTTTTTTTTTTTTTTTTTTTTTAACTTTTGTTGGTGGAATCTAAGTTACTTGGTGTAGTAAGAAGCATAATGTCGGTCTCCTGCAGAGGCTAAGTTCAGGGGATGGCTCATGGTATTTTGAGCTTTTGTGAATTCAGATTTTGCTCACCGAAATTGATTATAAACTAAAGGGTCCAATGCAATTCTATTGTGATAATAAAGCAGCTTGGGAGATTGCCAATAATTCAGTTCAACATGACCGTACAAAAATATTGAAGTGGATAGATATTTTATCAAGGAGAAGTTGGAAATCAAGATTGTCGATTTTTCATATGTAAGATTAGAGATGTCGTTTGCAGATGTGTTAACATGCAGTGTCCACAAAGGTTTTTAATGACTCACCTTGACAAATTTGGCTTAAAACATATCTATACACCAACTTAAGATGGAGTGTAGGTGTGAGTCAAGAATTTCCTTATTGTAATTTTTATTATACTTTCTTTGTTGTTGGGGATTCCTTTATAATCCTAGTCAACTATGTAATTCGTACAATTAGTGCCTCCTTGAAAGAAGAATACATATAACAATTCAAACCCTAATATTCTGCTATAATTTTATCAAATTGCGGGTATGAACGTGTTGAGTTGTACATTTTGTCCCATACAGATTCTAGAAGTCTGTTGCTCTTTATGGAAAATATGTTAGAAACATTACCCAGAAAAAAAAAAACAAAAGAAAAAAAAAATCAAGCTTTGATTCTAAGCAAACATGGGTGATTGCTAGTGTTAGATTGCTACAATCCTCTCGCTTATATATGGAGACGCATAAATATAGACATGTGGATAGAGTCGATAGACTGCAAAGAGACAAGTATATAAGTACAACCAAATTGTATTATGGTCCAAAAAAACTTTACCAAAGTTAGAGAATTAGCGAACAATATATACCAAACTTTTACTAATTTTTCTTTCATATTATGTATTACTGAATAGTTCAAAAAATTAACAATTAGATCTTGCATATAGAAATTTAATAAATCTTTACAACAATTAAATTTTATATAAATTTCATGTTACTAAGTGAGATGTAGCATTATGAACTAAACCAACTTTCACATGTAAACTCATATATATAATATGCGGTTTGCATGGTTTCAGAGAAGTTAGGCGACATTAGGTAAATGACCATATATATCCTTGACCATGACATAAATTTTCTGTAAGTTTTAGCATGAGGGGCCGGGATGTGTTAAACTTACACGTGCCCCTGTTACCTTTTTGAGATGAACTGTAATGAGAATCTTGCGTGTCATCATTAAGCCATGAATGAATGAATGAATGCCTTAGAGTTTTATTTATTTATTTTTATAACAAATAATAGGCTTAACTTGTTAATTGTTAAAAAAGAGACATGGGTGATAATTAAATCTGCACTAGAATATATGAACATAATTATTTTTATCACTGTAATAAAACATCATCTATAATCAATATGAAGTAATTAAACTGCTTAATTTTTATGAGGTAAGAAGAAAAGAAACTAAAAATCCGCACTACATATGTAAATTTGACTGTTGACCCCAAAAAAAAAAAAAAAAAATCATTGGCCTAATATATAAATTATGATTCAATTTTTAGTTTGGAATAAAAAAAACTGAGTGATTGGTAGATCAGATTGTTCTAAGATCAAGTCTTCGATTGTATTTATTTTAACTGCTATATTAAATATAATATAAAAATTAGGGCATGTATTTAAATAAATCACACACAGGTACATTTGACTTTTGAGTTAAAAAGAATCATAATAAATAAATAAAAATACATTTTACACGTATATAGAATTCCCACATGCATGACCCCAAGTATCTCTAAACAGTTGGTCAAAAGTCTGCTTAATTTAAAATTGTGACCCTGATCTCGGTTTCCTAATTCACTTTGTTGTATATAATCAGTAAGCAAGCTAGGTAGCTACCTACTATCATTTGGTTGTTTATGTAAAGATGCGCCCTAATATCATAGCATCTAATTACAAATGTGGGTTTTCACAGATGGAGGAGGACCTAATCATCCTTGCGTTTTGGCAAAAGGCAAATAACCAGAGAGGAGTGAGATTTTGAGATTTTCACCCCAAATTCAATTTGGGTATTAGCTAATAATGTAAAATATGCATGATTAATTGTTGAATATTTTCTTGACCCAAACAAAAAGTTGAATATCTTCATGCTGAACCATGTTCTTTTGTCGTAATGCGTGAATTTTAATTTATAGTTGTCCGCTGTAAGATTATTTATCTAACAACATAGGTTTGCAAATGAACATTACTCTTTTGAAGATTGTGCATCCATAAGAAATATTCAAATTTCATAAAGTAGGCATCAATGTCTCCAAAGGGACAAGAAACAAAGGTGAATTTGCCATGTGAGTTTTGCTAAAAGCCAGCCACAGAAGAATGAGTACGTATTACCTAATTGGTGAACAAACCCATCAAACAACATCAATCTCGGTCTTTGATTGGTTTCAAAGAATAGTTGATTAGGTTAGGTGATCTCTATGTTTGAGAAGGACCAAATGATGAAAAGACCATAGAATGAGATGATGCAGTTTGATGGGACATGTGAATGCTTACCAAACCCACATAGGTAAAGCTCCAACAACATATACAGTAAATCAAGGTAGTGTTATTCACACACATCTTTTTACTTTTTACAGATCTTATTAATTTTTATCCATTATCTTCTGTAATTCATTCAGAATCGATGGCTGAAAATTGAAAGAAGTCTATCAGAGATAAAAATAGGTATGTAGATAGCACCATTGTAAACGAATTAATGTCAAACTCAATAGGAATATTCCTACCTGTTTGTGCAAGCAATTTGTATTCAAACTAGTTCTGAATGATTCTAATGATACTACTCTTCCAAATATTAAAAGATGATTCAAATTCGAATTTATGATTGAACAAAAAAAACACAATTTGGTGCACATAAAAATCATTCCAAATTTTACAAAGGTAAAGAAACCATGTCATTGTTGGAGAATACGATTTCATATTAGTCATATGATAATAATATACAATTAATATACGAGAGTTTACATCCTTAATATTACCGAGATCTTTTATGATAAAACTCAACATCTATTAATCTGTGCATGTGGTAATTAATAAGTTAAGGATAATATCAATATAATAGGGAGGGAGCTTTTGATCCGTCTATCTAATAATTTGACAGTTATATCATCGGGGAGGAGAAACAGTAGGATCTTTTGAGAGAATATGCACGGCACAGTTTTCGGAAACATAAATAGTCCGATTTTTTATTTTTTGTGAAACATCCATGGAAGATCATCATGTTAGCCTAGGCTAATTGACTGCACTATTATGTGTTTGTTTTAGGATTGTTAAATGGTACTACTTGTACATGAAGGAGGAATTTGATGTCTTTCTTTTGCCTCCCTTCTTTGGTCAAATACCATGGCTCCAAACATTTTCCTCCCCACCATCATCTATGTTGGAGCAGGATTTCTTACAAAAAGAAATGCTTTCACAGGTTACCGACAAGGTTCTTATAGGTCATGTATGAGCTTATCGAATGTGAATTTAAAGAAGGAAAAGAGAAGGGTGGGTTTTACTTGCGAAAGGCACTCTAACGCTCAAGTTAGTGTTTGCAGAATAGCTTCCGTCAATAAGAGGTTATGTTTTCTTACCCTTACTTAAGTTGATTGATTGCTTATATAGTGATGATCCGTTTCACCTTTTCCCTCCCCATGGGAAATGGAGAGATAAACATGTAATCTAACAATGCCTTATTCCACACTCAGCATTAGCTTGACCCGCACTTCAAGCGTAAGTGGTAACATTGGTTACGTGATTCAAAGATAATCGCTTTTCCTTTGTTTTCTGTCCTTAGCCCATCAATCTTTAATAGTCTCAACATTTTTAGCTTCCCAGTCCCGCTAATTAGGGTTAGGTTAGAATTTTGAAATCCTCCAAATCTCAATGTAGGGAAAATATTGAGTATCACTAGAATATATCCCTAGCTAAGTGTCTCACTAGTGAGCTCACTTATCAGTATACGAAGATTAACTTGGTCCCGTGATGAGTGAGACATTCAAATAGGAATGAATAGGATAAAATCTCTCGTAAATGCGATATTAAATCAATATGTAGTTAATCCGATTACGTGAAAAATAAGATACTCACATAAGAATGTATCCCGTTGATAAGGTCGAATCTCCTGCATGGAACATTGGGACAATCTTTCTCTTCAATTAATGTTTATTTGATATGAGATTGTGATAGTTCTGGAACACTCATAAGGTTAGGTGAATTGCACTTAGTTTATCATCAAAGCTTCACAGGGCAAATGAGGTAGGTGTGTTAGGTTCACCTTCCCTTGTATTCTAACAATTAGAAAACCCCCTAAACATCCCTTATTACAATAACACTAATTCAAACCCACATATTTGTGGTGAAAATTCAAATCACAAGCAGCCCCCATTGGTCCCTCCACCTAATCCCCATTGGTCCTTGCCCTGGTTGTAAGTTTTTCTGCACAGAAACATGTGAGTAATGGCTAAAGTCGCCCTTGTGAGCACAGGAGCAAGGTGCTGCAGTGATGCTTCTGTTCTGCCATGCTTTTGCTTCCACGTCCTTTAGCAAATGAGAGAACGAGAACAATCACAGCTGCCCATGCAATAAGGATCCTCCCTTCCCCGGTACCCTATGGATTTGTCTATTTCTTTGCTGCTGATGCATGAGGCAGGCTGAGGGTCCAGCGTCAGAGGCACATTTTGGGGCTGGAGAGCCGAGCAAAATCTTGTGTGTAACCGTCTCATTATCTCCTCAATATCTCTAATCATGTGAGTGGTCGCATGACGAGAAGGAGGAGAGAAAGGTAATGAATCAGTTACAACAAAGAGAGGGAGGTAATCAAATAGTGAAAAACTATCGTGATGAGAGAAATAGCGGAAAGGAAAGTAGTGAAAGAGTGACATAGCTCACGTGACGAGAAAGACAAATAAAATGAAGTAATGAAACGGTTAGACCCGACTACACTACAAACTACGTGCCAAAGGCACCGCCACGTGTCGGTCAATTTAACCATCACGATAGAGAGAAACAAGTGGCAGACATGCACAGCAGAGTGACAACACCCTTCACATGGCTGATGCATATGTTAAACCATAAACCTGGACGGTACAACCAATTCCATGCCACTTGCAATAGGCTAGTGTCATCTGCGCCAGATACATCATGCATCTTTGAAAAACACGACCTGTAATTATCAATAAAAATGGCCTGCCCTTCTGGTAATTCCGTCATCCTCCAAGGGTCAGATATGTCATACAGATCTCTCTCTCTCTCTCTCTCTCTCTCTCTCTCTCTCTCTCTCCAAACACCAAGTCAATAATACATTGAACCAAATACCAAGGCTAGCGAGCAATGCAAAATCTGACGGCCTCTTGTAAAATGAAAGACCTGAATAAATTTAAACAAGTACAGAATTATGAGGTTTCAGTATTCCATCATTGCTCACACAATTTCATCAATACAAACATCAAAGTTCAGAAACCAGAAGTTCAAGCTCTATGGAGGTGAAAGTAAACCTAATACCCGTAAGCTCTCCATACGACATTAACTACGGTTTAAAATACTCCCCGTACAAGCCTTATTCATGTTCAACAGCCTACACAGTTGCACTCCAACCCGAAACACATCCTGCAAGAACAAGTACAAGCCTTATTCATGTTCAACAGCCTACACAGTTGCACTCCAACCCGAAACACATCCCGCAAGAACAAGTTCAAGAAACCGAGAACTCTTTCTGGATAAAATGGGACCGAACACGAGACCAATAATGAAACAATGTAGAAGCTCACAGAGGACTGAAAAACTCACTAACATGTAGCTTTATTTACATAAACTAGAAAGGTGGGGAAAGGTTCATCGCTTAAAAAGCTTCCCCAACAATTGCGGACAGATCATCAAAGCTCCAAAGGTCCACTGGATTACCACCATCCTGAGTTGCATCACCGTTGAGGAACGCGTCCACTGAAGAATCCCAGCTCCCATCAAGATATGGGGTCTGAAAGTACTTCATCTCAAAAGCTGAGAGCTCATCAGACAGTGTCTTTCCCGAATTATCCTCGGGAGGCACCAGATCCTCTGAGTTAGGCTTCATCTTCTTTGTTGGGTTAGAATCCTCCAGAAACAGTGAGTTATCAGTTTCTTCCATAACAGATGAAAGAACGGATGAGATTTCTGGAGTCTTCGAGCCTTGTTCTCCCCAGCCAAAGTCAGAACAATCAAAGGAGTTGCTTCCCTGATCGGAACTGAAATAAAAAGGGGCATTTTCTAATGGAACGGAGGATTTCAGTGCAACATCTTCATTGGCAGGGAAGGTGGACATGCATCCAAAGTTATTCATTGTTGGCTTTTCATCCAGAAAACTCAGAGCATTGTAGTAGTCCTCACTTGAGTCGTTCACAAAATTGAAGTTCTGGTTCAGATTTGACTGAGTGCCATTCAAGTTTGTCTTGGCTATCAATTTCTGAGGATTTTCCTTGATGGAACGCTTTGCAGAAGCACGAGGAGTTTCTTCAGGGAAATTAACCTTCGCTTTCTTCCCGCGAATTCTACGTGCCTCAGCATCATACGCCCTTGCAGCTTCTTCTGCAGTGTTGAATGTTCCAAGCCAAACCCGAACCCCTTTCCTTGGGTCTCGGATCTCTGCAGCCCACTTACCCCATGGGCGCTGGCGAATTCCCCTGTACTGATTCTTCCTTTTTCTCTTTGCAGATTTCTCAGCTTGCCCATTGAACTCCACAGATTTCACAGCGGTAGAACCTTCAAGATTGAAAAGAGAGAAAATATTAAGCCAAAGCAAAAAGATGCATCAAGAAAACATCACAAATCTGTTTACATGTAAATTGGATTTTAAAAAATGATGAGTAGCCTTTAAAATATGGTGAGAAAAACTAACAGGAAATTAACATAAACATAAAGCTGAGTTCAATACCACAATAGTCTACAACGAGCTGCATAGTATCAAGTTTTATAGCATAATAATTTATCAAATAGCAGAAACTCGTAGATGTGATCTCTAAAATATCCGAAAGACACGGAACCAAAAACTTTGATCTCCATGTCGTTACAAGCATGATCATCACACGAGATAGTTAGCAAATTAAAGAACATATTAAGAAACAAGCAGAAGTTAACACAAAAATTATGTCGAAGAAAAAAAAAATTATTATCATTGATCAATAAATTCATATTCTCAACTTGCTTGGAAATTTCATTTCGCTCTGGATCTGAGCTTGGTCTTTCATAAATTACAATGAATCCATTATTACCATAGAGAAAACTATCAAAGTTTTATAAACTTTCAATAAAAATTAATTAAAGAAGAATGAAAAACTAGATTGATGATTCCAAAATTAATTAAGAATTTACAGAGGAAACTCATACAATATTAAATCAATATCGCAAATTCCTCAGATTAAAACACACAAGAACTAAGACAAGTTATTTCTAAAGTGATCATCCCAACAATCAAATCAATATCGCGCACACATATAATTAATAAGCAAGATTAAAACTTTACAATTTATCTAAGAAAGAGAGCTCACCCAGAATATCTGTTCAATCTAAAGCCACAAAATTTCCAAGTAGATAAAATAAAGCAACAATTACAATTTACAAATAACCATTCTAACTTAAATCCACTCCTTAAATAAATAAATGAAAACAAATACATGCATATACAGAAACAAAATACAACAAAAGGGAAGAAAATAGGAGATTTTTACCACGAGCAGAAGAGGGCTTTCCGGCAGAGAAAGCAGAGGGCCTGGAATCAACCATTTCATCGTCCTCGTCCACATCGCACTCGTCCTTGAACTCCTGGAAATCAGCCTCGAAGTCGTCGTCCAAGTCAACGATTTCGGACCTCAGAGGCTTCGAGAGCCGCTTCCCAGAACTGGGTTTTTTTAGATCGGGCCAGAGGTAGTCGGCGGTGAGCCGGCGGGGCGGCGCTATGAAATCGGAAATAATAGCACCTCCACACATTTTGCTGTTTCACAGTGGACTTGCAGCTGAAAAGAGTGTCGGAAAAGATCAAAAAGTTGGGATTTTTCACGGAAAAAAGTTTGATTCAACTGATTTTAGTGCTTTGGAAGAGAATCGAGAGAGAGAGAGATAGAAAAGCTTTCGTTATTTCTGCTGAATGAAATGAGGGGTTCAAGGTTTTATATATATTTTTCCTTGCGGGAAATGGCTAACTACAGTGATGGTTTTACCATTTTGTCCTTGGTTAAGTAGGAGATTTGCAGATACCGCTACTTTTGTTGCCCAGAATGCCCTTCTGTGTTGGTTGAATTTACTGCTTTCTTTTTCTTTTTCTTTTTTTTTTTGGGAAGACGAATTGACTGCTTTCTTTGGCCGACCAAGAAAATACAAAAAGAAGAAACAAAAGAGGCAGATGAACTATTGAGATTTATGATGAATTGCAGGTTATGAAGATGACAAAAATGATCATAATTAATGGTGTATTATTTTCCTTTGTGATTTGCATTGTATGAATGAAAGTATTTTTTGTGCCTGCCCTGTGGGAGTGTATGCGTTGTTCACGTACGTATGCGTTTGTATTAGTCATTGACACGTATTTTTTATCGAACGCATAATTTCGGCATTGTACTAATTAAGCTAATAGGATAAAACAATTTCATAAGAAGTATTTAATTCGTTCGTAAAGATTGAAAAATGATTTCATTTTATGACATTTACTCACATTCAACTTGTGGTATCTTCAAGTATATTCAGTCACATTCAACTACATTAATAAATGTACTAGGTAATTATAAATCATGAAAATAATCATTTATTTTATGACCTGACATCACAAGATGTAGCTAATCACTTGTGTGATTATCCTACCATATATTTTCAAAATGAACTTATCCTAATTGCTTGAGTTATGTGTACATAATTTCTAAATAAACTGAAAATTTTTATTTATGTCAATAATTTGCACGCCATTGTATATGAATTGATAACCCTTATTAGTCACATTCCTAAATAATTGTTTAAAGTTATTCATAAGAGAGTGTAAACGACGGATAATAATATGCATAAAAAGTAGATACAAAGAAATGGAATGCGTATTCTTTATTTGTTACTTGATATTTAGAGGTAATGAAGGATTAGGGTTGAAACTCTTATATGTAGTAGGTGTGAGTGTATCTTGACTCCTAAGAATGTGCTAATGAGAGCACAAATGATGCTTTCACAGAAAGCTGGGTTGCTAATTCATATTAGTGGTTAGGAAGTATTGACAAATTAAAATTTGGCCTTTAAGAACCTCAGATGTTGTCACACCTACCGTGGACTGTGGAGGAATTTGAGCATTCTGTATATATATAAAAAAATAAAATAAAATAAAATAAATATTTTTTTTTTTTTAAGAAATTGCGGCAATAGTTCCTCAATTTTAGTTCATTGTAGAATGAGAATTTTGGAGTGCCAATAACAATGCCCATTTTATTTTTAATTTCGGATGATAATAAAAGATTGGTTGAAAGTATTTGGAAATATTAAAATGTGGTGTAAGGTGGAAGAATATAGTTAGATATTTATAGAAAAAATTATTATTATTTTATATTTTTGTGTTTTTAATTAATTTTTATGATTTTTTTTTTTAATTTGTAATTGTAGTTGATGTCAGCCTTGTGTCAAATGGCCTAGGGACTATGTTAGCTGATTTTAGCCTAAGCTCCTTCAGAGTCCAATGTATTGGAATGGGGCGAAGGAGTTTTGGGGGATTTAATCCCCTATCCCCTAGGGAATTTGAGAGGTGTGGAAGGTTAAAATATATGGCGTATTTTGATCTAGTTTCAAAATTTTGAGCTACTGTGGGATTTAGTCCAGCTTCTCTATATTTTTTTTAATTTTATTTAAATTTTTATTTAATTAAAATTTGAGCTGTTGTTAAATTTAGTCTAATTTTTCTATTATATTCATGCATAGGGATGGTAAAATACTCATGTGTTTGAGTAACCGCGGTTACCCGTTCATTTAAAGTTCACGATTACGGTTATATGAAACCGTTTAGACAAATAAGTGGTTATGAGTACAACCGTTTATCCTTGAAATTTAAATGGGCTACTATAGGTATTACCCACGGTTATAACGAGTATCCATCAGTTATGGGTATTATCCACGATTATAACTGGTATCTATCAATTATAAGTATTGCCTATAATTATAACAAATATCCATTTACCTATTTAATTTAATATGTGTCTTGCTCAATGTTACCATAAGCAAGTATGGGGATTTACACATTCAAATTTCAACAACACTAATCACAGATGGTGCAGAGTTTCAGAAGCTGTTGGTCATAGGTGAGCAAGCTGATGCCCCATCTGAAGATCGAAATCTGACTGCTCAGACTCGGTCGGCAAGGGCTATTTTAAGAGGTGATGCTCAATCTATTATTTCAACATCGTTCGTAAACTATTATTTCAATTATTACAATTATATGAGGACTTAAATGATTAAAATAGAAAAATGTATGTTAATATGTATTTATAATGGTGTTTAATTGTCAGACAACAAAAATTATGACAAATTTATCTTTTGTAATTTTCATGTTGTTAAAAAAAAAAACATGTAGAGAAAAAAGGGATAAATGAGTCAAAAAAGGATAAACGGGTTCAAAAATGAGTAAACGGGTAAATAGTTATGAGTAAACGATTATGAGTATGGATATAACTGTTTATACAATTACCCAACGGATAAATGATTATGTGGATATGAACATAAACGGTTATGAGTAAATAACCGTGTTTCCTTGTCTGCAATAACCATTGCCCATCCCTATTCATGCGTGCATGCAGAATTGATCACGTCCATCCAGATGCTTCTGATGTGCATGAATTTCATAACTCAACAAAAGCAACGTTGTGTTTGTGTTGGTCAAATTTAATCAGTAGAAAGAGTGTGAAGAACACACGACCTGCGAAGCCTTTGTTGACTTCTAAAGAAAGTTACTTTCATAAGAACCTGCGACCAGCTGCCAGCCATGGTAATAAGACCTGGTTTGGTACTAAGGTGATTCTGAAAAAAAACTGCTATAAAAAAAAACTAGGAGCTATTTTTGTGTTTGGTAAACAATCAGCTTCAGCTTTTTTTCACAGTTTTGGATGAAAAAAAGCCAAAAACAAGAAGCTGCAAAACCTAGTTTTGAAAAACCGGCTTTTTTTTCACATCTATTTTACATAAAAGTTTACCAAACACTCTAATACTGTTTTTTTTTTTTTTTCAAAAGCACTTTTACAAAAAAGTTTACCAAACATTCTGCTGCTTTATTTCACAGCTGCTTATTCTCACAGCACAGCAGAAGCAGCTTTTTTTCAAAGCACAGCAATACCAAACCAGCCCTAAAACTAACGTGTGTTATTTGTTTTACCTATATATAAACAACCCAGTCAACCAAAATAATTCAAATCCTAGGCAGGTATAAAGGAAAATTTCCGAAAGTCATAATTTACCATTGTGGATGTGTAAGGTTTGAAATTGAAGGAGAAATATTATAGATCACCATTGATGCATAACTTTCTTTCCCAAATGAAACAAAAGAATCTACGGATTGATTGCTTTTTCGATATATGTATGCATAGATAAAGAGCATACGGTCAAGTCGTCAAAGATAGTTGTTTCAATCGACTATAAAATAATCAACAATCGGGGTCCTTCAAAATAATGAACCAATATAAAGTTTGCCTCAATCCGTACATGATTACAGTCTGTAACCCAAGCTCTACGCTTAAATGGGTTAAAGATCAATAATATAATGTATAATTTTTATTTAATTACAAGGGAAAAGGAGGTTCATGTGTCAGCTCTAATCCTGTAGCCAGAACATGAAATATGAAGAATCAAACATTAGAAAAACTAAACGACAATTCTACAAAAGTGTCTTTTACAAAGACGTGGGTGTGGGACCCCTAGGTGTAGACTTGCCCATACACGGATTATGGATGCGATAGCCAGCGTAAATTTTCAAATTAAATTTTCAAATTAAATTTTCAAATCAAATGATGTGTATGTTATTAATATTTATGTTATTTGATTTAAAATTTTCATCTTTCTAGCATTATCTAACAGATAATAAATTGATTATGAATGGGATTGAGCTGGTTTGTAGTCCAAGGAGAAGCTTTTTCGAAAATGAATTTAGGTGAACAAAATTTTGGATTTATAAATTTATATTCAATGAAATCTTATGTGTAAATTTACTTTTTATTATTATGAATATCTAAACTATATATTAGTAGAATTCTCTTTGTCAATTAAAAGATGGTGAAAATATTATTTAGTCTTTTATTATAAAAATAAAAAATAAAAAATTGAATAGTAATGTAATTTCATAAAACCAAATTTTACAGTTTTGTAATTAAGCCTCACTACATGTAATTTTAGCATTATATCTAATATTAATAAATAAAAACCTCTCTCTCCACTCCCACTCCCACTTTCTCCCCCTCTGTCCTTCCCATTTTAAAAACGAAATAAAAAATATTCACAGGCATACGCTAGTATTACTGAACCGAGCCAGTATAGCAGCAGTAAATTCATTTTCATGTAAATTGCTTAAATTTTCCATGTGATATTTGATAGAAATATTCACCATTATTTATACAAAATAGTGGCAGTAATAGAAGAATAAAATGAAGTATACTACTTGCACTCTGTTGTATTTTTGCTCACCACCATAACTTTGATGCATGCCCACCATGCACCTAATCATCTGTCATGTGTCCTTTCATGTAACTCTAGTTAACTTTCACAGGAAATGTTACTTTTTCAATTTTGAAAATAATTAACCAAGATTAAGCGAAATGACACATAGCAGATGAGTAGGTGTATGGTGAGCATACATCATAGTTTATGATGATGAGAAAAAATGATCCCTTTCTAGGAAGAGCTTATTCCTTTCTTGTGAATAACGTATCTTAGCCGTACAAATTTTATAATCAAAAGTGATTAACTTTTTAGTCTTCATATGAAGATCACTCCTACAAAAAATCATTTCAATCAGAAATCATTTAGTCATTCAAATGTATAGAACAAGTCGACTGTATGGGTACCAAGTAGCATATTCATGATGAAATGTCTCATTTATCTGATGCATTTGAATGATTAAATAATCTCCAATTGGAAAGTTTTTTGTATGAACAATTTTGAAATGAAGATTCATAAATTGCATGCTCCGATCAACAATGATTAAATAATCTCCAATTTGAAAGATTTTTTGTATGAACAATTTTCAAATGAAGATTAATAAATTGAAAGTTCTGATCATTGATTCTATTAAGTCAAAATATGGTATTTACAAATGGGGGATACGTGCATCCCCAATCCCCACGTAGGGGATGCAAGCATTATCCTAAAATGAAACAATTAATTCTTATAAAGCAAAGTAATTTCTACACATCAACTTACTTGGGTGCTTATTATTACGTGGGGTGTATGTTAAACCCCTTTCCTACCATGTGGGATATATGTCCCATCCTGCCCACGCTTCTACCGGATTTTTGGTTGGATATTGTTATTATGATTAAGATTTGATTATCTGACTCATATAACTTGTAAGCTTATGGTATGCCTTTGGTTCAATAGAAATACCACATGGCATGAAAGAAGCACCTTGTTCAAGCAATCATTATGTTGTGTTTAAGTAACGGACTTCTTAATTAAATTGAGAAATGTTAAAAATATGTTTTTTTAAGTGGGAATTTCTATGATTCTCTGGTATTTCACAGTTTAACGTCAATTCTCATGCTAATATTATAAAATATTGTGCAAAAAATATGGGATGACAAAGAGTTAATAGAGAACCTCACTTTTAAAAGTTTCCTAAGCATTTCTCTCTTAAGTGATTGAAGTCAAATAATAAGGAATAGATAACAAGATGTTAGATAAAAATGTCCTGTATGAGCATTGAAATTTTTAAATGACTTATTCAAAATAGGAATTTGCAAATACGTTTAGGGGGCGTTTGTTGCGCCGAACTATTTCGGACTGGATTAGCTTCAAGGATTAAGCTGGACTGGCTTAGACTAGACTAAACTGGACTAACTTAGTGAAGCGTTTAGTGCAGTATTGGACTAAGAAGCTGGATAATAACAAATTCTAATATTATTTTATTTAATATATAAATTATTAATATTTTATTATGATCTTATCTCTTTCTCCATCTTTTCCTACCATTTCCGTCCCACTCTTTTCCTCTTCTCTCATCATCCCACCCTCTCCCTCTTTTTTTCCTCTCAGACCTCTCAATTCATGTCTCTTTCTCATTCCTGGTCAAACTCCTTATTGATTCCAGTCTCTATTTCTCTGTCATCCCTCCCTTTCTAGCTATGCGTTATTCGAACGGAACCTCACGGCTCCAATTTTCCCGACGAGTTGCAGGTTTCCTGATGTGTTTTTTGGCCAACCCTCATTAAATTGGATGAAGTTAGCACCGCCAAAAAATTCATCACCATCCCTGGACCGAGATCTTAGCTTTGCATGCTCGAATTTGTCATGGATTTGAAGAAGCCCAAACAGGCCGAGACTTCCAGGCCATTTTCCGGCCATATTCGACCACATTTTGGCATCGATTCAAGTAAAATCGTAATCTTGTCACTCCCAGCTTCAATTTGGTATATTTTATATGAAAGTTGGTTGTGAAATGGATCTGAAAGAGAGTCGGGAAGTTAATGATTGATCTAGGTGACCGGCGATGACGAGGAGTCTGTCGGGAGTGGTCGTTGAGCATGATAAGGACGAGAAATAGAGGATAGTCTTAGCTAGTCCCATGGTTATTGGGGGGTCTCACTAAGACCTCTTAGTGAAGGGTTTTGTCCATGCTAGTCCCCTTTAGTCTCATTAATGTTAGTCCCAGCATGGAACAAACACAGTATTGGACTAATAGCTAGTCCAGTCCAGTCCAGTCCGAGTTAGTAAGGACAAACAAACGCCCCCTTACAGGTTTTCAATGCTCATGGGATATAGAGTGCATTTGTAATGTAATCTATCTAAAATTTTAGGGCCCATTCTTTATTAACTCGGCCTTAATTCTCTAAGATTAGTAAAGGTTGGGTGAGGAATTTCAAAATTCCAATGAACTTTGGTTAAATAATGGAAAAATAAATCACGAAAAGTTAAATAAAAAGGATTAGAAATACCACACGAGCATTAAAAAAGGATGTAAAAGACATTAATGTTTTTCTTTCTACACAACTCTTTTATTTTCATCTTTTAATTATAATTTTATTAGTTTAAAATTTAGAAATAAACGTATGTAAATGTAACCGTGCGAGAAAAATCATTTCCTGTATTAAAAACCTCTCATAACTCACCACAATTAGTCCGAATACAGAAATCTATTTTCATTTTACTTCACAATGTATCCAACTGGCTTTTAGTTGGATCAAACAACAAAACGTTTGAAAAATAATTTATTTTAAAGTAGGTATTTCCCTTCGGATGTTCTTTATCCGTTCTCTCAAATGTATGTTTTGTCACATGCTAACTGTCACTAGACAAACGCAAATGCAGCATAATATTATGCTTCAGTTTTGTCACTATTGCTCTTAAATCAAATTAACACAAAATTTAATTTACAAGATTACTTAATTGCAAATTCCTCCAACGTGGAATGGAAACAAAATGCATATTCGTAAGTCATTTTAATAATATATTAATATGTGGGAGGATGGATCCCTGAAGGTACACTGAATGCTAGCCAGCAGGGCTGGAACTTGGAGGAGGTAGATGAGCTCGTGCACTTCCAACACGCTTCACAATTGACATTGGCATAACTGCTTCTTTTTATTTATAATCCTTTGACACATATAAAATGATTACTAGGTAGAACTAGGTAGTCACCACACCATATAAATAGAGAGCAGCTTGGCTGCTTAAGATTCAAAAAGAGTTTCTCTTCAATTTATTTCATATTTGATTCACATATATTTCGTGTTTAAAATCGAAATCATTTATATTACAAATTACTTTATAAAGTTCATTTCTACAAAAAAATAATTAAAACTTATGCTCAGTCAATGATAACAAATAAATAATTAAAACTATATATGATCTCATATGTTATTCATTTTTTTTTTAGACATGTCTCTCTAGAGTGATTTATAATACTAACTGTTCCGATTATAAATCTGATTTTGTGAATCGGCCACGAAATAAATTAAAAATGAACTCCTTAACAACTATCAAGAAGCAAGTTAATACGGTAAGGTATATGGATACTCTAATCAAGTTGGCAAGTGGACTTTTGTTTTCTATTGACAGAAATACTTAGATGAAAAATAGATATGCAACAATCCATGAGAAGATGTGGGAGGAAGGCTAGAAAATTGGGAGTGGGGTTGTCACCGGTCCAAAGTCAGAACAACGGCCCCACGGCTTTGGAGTTTGTAGATTTAGAATTTGATACGAGATGAATTATTAGTCTTATTAGTTGAATGACAAACTACAAATTGTACGTTTCCCTTTTCTTTTTGCGTCCAAATTATTTGGGAGGCGGATTGTTTGTCATTTTGTTACTGTGCCCTTTTTATTCTTTTTTATTTATGCAGTCACAGTTAAATCATATTAATATTTTATATTTTTATTATTTTTTATCTTATTATCTTTATTAAAAAATTAATATAAAATGTTGATGTGGGACAGACATTCTACCTCCAATTATTTGGTATGCTAATCCAAAACCAAAAGCGCAAAACCAAAACCAAAACCGATGATGAAAACCAGTCGAACCCTTGTATACGTATTATATTATTATTTAAAGTCACAACTTTGATCAAATGACAAATTTAACACGGAATCAGATGATTAGTTTTTGGCCAACTTGGCATAATCCCTTTTATTTGTTTATTTTATTTCTTCGTATTGGCACCGCTTGAAGTTGAAGACAGCTTGTTGAACTATTATATATATTTCGAATTGTCCTTTCAATATTATTCCGATTTGTTAAATACAATAGTGAATTGAAATTATTCGGCGTTATCCATATGACAAGGAGGGACTCCATAAATAGACTAGTAGTTGCCACCATATGATAGGATCCGACTAATGTTAATTTGGGAAAGGGCCTCTATAAAGTAACTATTGTTTGTTAGATTTTAGGTTTTTTAAACAAATAATATTATTTACATTAAAAGGGAGAGAGTAGACTTAACCTCACAATAAGCTAAGAATAATATTGTTTAAATTCATATTTAGCGAGAATCAAACCTAAGACCTCTTATTTATAAGTGAAGAGAAATATCATTAGACCATAGTACTAAATGACATTAGATTTCTTACCAACTAAATAAAACCAATAAAATAAATTTTTGTTGTTGAAAAGATAGAGCGTTTTTTCTTTTGCTAGCGAAAAGATTTAATTTTTTTAAGGAAAAAAATATTAAATAACTTTTTGTTGAAGGACATATATGTTTGTACATCACTGGTTATCAAATGAACAAGTCATTTATTCTTCAATTGATTAGGCAATTGGTTTTCTCTATTAAATTAACGATATTTGTGTAATTTGACAAGATAACCACACACTATATAAAAGTCGTTGTGTCTCATAGTGTAACACTACGAAATTCTCTAACAAAATTCTCTCATTCCATCTCAAATTATTTTCCTCTACAACATGTTATCAGCTCTTTTACTCTTAACGGAATCAAAACCTACATTTTGGATTTTCTCACCTTTTGGCAACAATTACACATCTTTCTCTTCTCTCTCTATATGCCGCACCCTCTCTCTCCATATGGCCTCCATAATTGTTCAGTAAATTATGCCTACAACATGTTATCAGCATGCTTTTGACGATGCGCTAAAGAGAGTTTATTCTTCAATCAGGGGAGCATTGCATTTTAATCATTCATTTTATGATTAATTTATTATTTTATTGAATGGATCTACATGCTATTGATTCAATTTATTTATTTATTTTTGTGTTGAATGTGATACAACGCATTGGAGATGCAATTCCGACTTTCCGAGAAGGATCTTCTACAAAATCAAAGGCTTTTGTTGTTTTCTGCCAATCAGGTATGCTTAAAATAAAATAAGATATTTGAAACGACCATGAAGCATGAAAACATTCACTATGATGCATGAACCCCCTATATTTATATTTTCCTTCCGATATATATATATATATATATATATATATATATATATATTTATATGTTTATATATTTGTCAATATATATATATATTTGTTTCGTGCATCGCACAATAAAATTGTTATGTGGAATATGTGAGTCAAAGTATCAAATTAAATTAGAAGCAATTCTAGGGTTTCTTAAACCCTACCTATGTCGAAAAATTTTGGGAATTTGGATTTGGTATGGCACCACTCCTTGTCGCACAAACTGGGTAGCAACCTTCTGAGCTTTGCTGCATTCACATGGACCTTGACAACAACCTTGCTACGAGCAGATGGTCACCCTAGGCCTTCGCCCTGGTTGGGATAACTCGGGCCCGTAGCCTACATTCATCAAGAAAGCCTACAACTTTCCTTTTTGGACCTTCATATGCTCTCGGCCCATGCCAACAAGCTATCATACTTGCTGGGCCCTTGTCCCGCATGCCACTGGACTGCTAGCACCAAGCCCGCGCTGCTTACTAGGTCATCCTTATGGCCCAATTTGATGCTAGCCATTCGGCTGGGCTTCCCATGCATTATCAGGCCAGCAAACTTGCTAGGCTTGCTCCCGTGCCTACCTTTTTGGTCCAAAACGCTAGCCTTAATGGCTGGGGCTTTACCCCCTGACCCGTGGCTTGCAGCCCATATCCGAGGCCCCTTTTGGGCTTTGCCTTTCACTCAAGGCACCCAACCCGAGCTCAAATATTTTTTGGGACTATATTTTCGACCCGATAATATTATTCTAATATTATTTAGCTTCTACAATCAACCCTGTATGACTCGATTTATTGAATTAATTAAAAGTGACCTGTAATCCATTAATCTGATAATGAATCCAAAATTATTGACCTAAAGATCACTTTTGGCCATTAACGATTCAATAATTTATTTTTTATACTTTGAATCGTCACATACTTTTGTAGTAACGAAGCTCTCACACTTGAGTTCTCGAAGAACCTCAAATCCACTACACTTAGTTGTATATTGCATTTTGTGTTTCTTGCAGGAACCTCGCTTTTATGAACTAAACATTCATAAACTAAATTGAACTTGTAGTTTCAAATTTAGTGCCTGTGAAACCCGAAGTTTTCATAAAACAATACACCCATGAAAACCTGACTTTTTTGATGAAAACGATGTCTTAGAACTCGAAGGTTCTAACTTTAATGCTTATGGATGGTTCCTTTTTATAGCACCAATCACAATCTTATTCCCTCCATTCAGTGGATTGTCATACCGTAATAAGTTCGATTTTCCTGATTTGGACGTTTTTAATAGAAACCACTTTATGTGGGGTACAAGACGTGAATCTCCACTTGACCATCAAGAAGTTGAGAAACCATTGATGCCAACAATGGCAAGAAAGAGCTAAATAAGCCATCGCCATGATCTTCATTCGAAGACTTGTGCCCGAAGCATTACAAATGGAAATATCTCCTGATCAAGGATTCCATGGCTCTTTGGTCCGCTCCTACGGACTATCTAATCATGAAAGACATTGCCTGAAGCACATCGTGATTACGTCCATGAATGAGTACAATTCTAAAGTTTATAAATCTGATCGAATTTTGACTAGAGAATACTTTTCTCGTCCTTCCATGTTTCTAACTCGCCCCTTAAGCAGCAGTGTAGAAAAAGGAAGTTTACCAAATTCTCGGATCTGATTACTACCACAAATGTGAGAGAAAGGTATGGACCCAGTTCGGCTGGAGTCTACCAAATGGCTCGACCCAGTTCGGTTAAAGCCTAACCGAATGGTGATGCACTGCTTTGGCAGGGATACACCGAATGGCATACTTTCTTACAATCCAATTTGGAGTTTTCTTTTACAACATATGGTAGAATCAGGGCTTGCCAAGGTGTGGCAATGCCCGAAGCGTGATCCTTGGCACCTAAGACCTAAAGCTTCAAGAATAAGGGATAATATTCCTAAACCTTAATCCTGCAGAATCTACGTCCGTCTTGATGAAATAGATCATTGGTTATGCACCTGTTCGTGCCCCTATTAATGTTGTTAAGGAGTACCATTCTAGTAGTCAATATATGAGACTAATTTTGCTCCACCAAACATTGTTAGAAGAGCAAAATTTTGACATGGATGACCTTGTTAGCCGAATCCACCCTAGTAACTTTGGTTTACTTTGTGAACATTTTCCATGTTCTTAGATTCAAGTTTGGTGTATGTTTTACTTATGGATAATCTTATTGATATTGTCCTCAAATATGAGTTAATTGAATCATGTTTCTTAATACTTGTGACTAATTCAATTAAACACGTGATTAGGTAGGAGTTTGGGAAAGTTAGTTGTCTAGATGAATGCGTACTACGCACACTAACTTTACACCTAAACCACATCTCTAACAACGACTTCAGGTCTATCCAACCTGATTAAGAGCATTGGCATACTCCTCGTTGTATGAATGGTACTGCATCACCATTTAAGGGACTTTAAATTCTCCATGACGTTGAGTTTTTAAGGATATTCGAGATGACAATGATCATAAATGAAACCACTGAAGAAAATAAAGTGAAATATCTTTGCACCACCTCCAAAAATGAGCCTGAAGCTTTGATTTGGGGCCAATGGGTTGTTTTCCAACTGGGAATAACCACATGTGGCCGGCCTGGAGCCTGGTGATTGAGCAGTTTACTTGCTTTGGCACAACCTTTGGGGACACTTAAGTCGAACAATGATGCTACAATGCATCTCCTTACTGAAGTAAGGATATTGTGCCTACAAGCACACTTTGCCAAGCATGCTCATTAAGGAAATTAATTTTCTATATCATTCCTCACAAAGATACGACACGACTTTTTTTTCACAGTGGATTCAAGGGAATATATGTGGATTAATCCTACCAAAATTCAAACCATATAAATACTTATGGTTTTGGTTGATGAATCGACAAATTGGTCACATGTTTGTCCACACACATTATTGCTAAACCTCCTGGCCAATTAAGGGTTCACCACCCTACTTATCCCTTAAGGTCCGGGAGACTGGATAATGCCAGAGAGTTTATATCAACTGTTTTCAATAAAGTATTGCATGTCTTTTGGGTTTATAATTGAACATTGAATTCCCATGTTCACCCAAATAGCCTCGCCTAGCGATCATAAAGCGCAAATTTAAATGATCGCCTGAATTTTGGTAAGAGTGCCAAGTTTTCGGTTTTTGCCTAGGGCTATGCAATCCTTGTACATAGTTATGTTGGTCTGTCTTTAGGCCCATTGCCACCCAACCTATATGACATTACAGTTGGTTACTGGGTAAGAACCTGACGATTTTTGTATTTACGCATTTGTGTGTGCATTCCATATGCCAAGTTGCGCCGCCGCAACGTACCAAAATGGGTCCTCAAAGAAGGATGTGTATCTTTTGTAGATCATGATTCTCCTTCACACTAACTCTCTTAGAGCTCTTGCACGTGATCTCTTTACCACTCATTTATGGGTTGTCACCTTAATGAGATAGTCTTCTGGCCATTAGGGGGAGATAAGAACGTCAACGTTCCTGGAGAACGGCGCGAATTTGCGTGGACGTTGCCCACTATGTCTCATCTCAATCCCTATACCGCACAAGTGTGATAAGCAAGTGAGATGAATTCTAGTTTTCAGAATGTTGCTCTAGACGCATTTCTCTGATTTAGCTAAAGTGACGAGATCACATACCAGCTACAAACATGCTTGCAAGGATAGACGTACTTAATGGACGTCGAGTCAACATCCCTGGAGGGTGTGCCACCTCTGTTGGACGGTCTAATACACCGACAGATAGCCAATCAATCTGTCTTGGCCTAGAGCACTACAAATTATTCTTAGCCTAAAGCACTACAAATCATTTGGTTCGTAGGATTCACTTCCCTAGAAGAGCAAGACACGTCACAACAATGAATCTAAACTCGATCACTGTCTCAAATCATTTCCATCTCATGAGATTAATCCGAATTACTCTCGAGACTTGAAGTTCTTGGTCCAGTATACTAGTTTGGATGAGCTAAATGGAATTGAAATGAGATTATCATCGATGATATTTTCACTTATATGGTAGCTACCGACATAAATGAAAAGCGACGATATCAAACCGTGTTTCGTTGATCAAGTGGCAACGTAGAACTAATTGGACAACTGAAATTACAATCTAGGCCTTCTTACCAAAGTTTGTATTGAACCAACTATTCCTACACTGCCCAAGGTAACCCTATTGTGTTACAAGTGGGAAATGAAGCGTTATGAGATGAATGAAATACTGTGATATGATGCACGCCTTATGGCGAAAGGTTCTCTCAAAATGTCATGTTATTGAGAGTAGCATTATGAAATGTGGTTAATGTTTTCTCCATGGGGATATAGATATGGAGATTTACATGTAAGTTCCCAAAGAATTACATGAACTGGTTCAAATAGTTCCAAAACCACGGAACACCCTGTTAACTCATTTTAAGGCGTTCATTTACAATCCGAAGGATGTGGTATACCCGTCTAAGTGATTATTTGATCAGTCAGGGATATGAATTATGCCATTGCATGTTAAACTATGAAGTCTTATTCCGAATTGCTAGAGTTACAATTTATGTCGTTAACACGAATCTCACTAAGGCTCCAAAAGAGCTTGAGAAAACTGCCTCGCACCTGAAGATGGAATTTGAGATGAAGGATCTTAGGAAAACTTGTTTATTCCTTGACTTGAAGTTCAAGCGTTGTTCTGATGGTACCTTAGTCTACCAGTCGAACTACACCCCAAATGTGTTACTTTTGAGTATACATTGATCGTCCATACGTTATATGCAAATGAGACCCCTGAAGAAGTTATGGAATCTGAAATTCCATATCTAAAGTTCAACTTTGCGCTTCGTTGTACTTAGCTCATTGTATTTAGACATGACATCTTTTTCGTTGTTGATCTTGGTAAAGATGCAGCACCATGCCTACACGCAACCACTGAATTGGTATTAAAGATGTACCCTGAAGGTACTACGAGGGAAAATCCCAATGCATCTCGACTGGATCCAACCCCCTGATCCTCGATATGATGTTTGCCTTGTTGTTATACTACTCATGTTACTTATCAAAACCGCACAAGGCACAATCCCCAAATGGTTATGTCTTTACCGTTAGGGATATCGCAATATCTTGGAGGTCCACGATATAACCTTAGTTGCGAAATCTTCGAATCGTTCCAAGACTCACCTCACTTCGCTACGCCACAAGTGAGACATGGTTAGGAATTCTTGTTGAGCATATTCGAAGTACTTGTTGTGTTTTCATTCATCGTTGAGTCCCGACGACGATCCATGAAGACTATGCCGCATGTATCCACCGGACCAAGACATGATACATCAACAAATTCAATGCCAAGACATATTGCGTCTACATCTACATCAGCAGAGCATCAGGAGATTGAAGTCATGCAAGCTGATCCCAGACAATCTTGCTGACCTCTACACAACGTCACAGCCGAAGTCAACCTTCCAGAAGCTTGTCCGAGGAATTGGTATACCTAACTATCATATGTAATGCTTGTAGTTCTCATTTGGAAGTTATGTCAAACTCAGGAGGAGCATCCAGAAGTATATTCACTTGATCTTAATGTACTCTTTTTCCCTACGAATAGGAGCATTTTTCCCACTGGATTTTTGCTACCTAACTAGGTTTTAATGAGGCACCCATCTTGGGCTAATCATACCCTTGAGAGCTCTTCTACTTGAGTCAAAAAGACGTATAGTTTTGACTTAATGTAACTTCTCACTTTTCTCCTTAATCTATGAGTTTTTCTCCCACCTTGGGTTTTACAATAGCAAAGGTTTTGTGAGTTTTACTTTTTATGCATTCTTCCGTTAATTTGAGACTCGCATTCACTTATTATGCCGACGACTTCATCAATTGTACTAGCTTCATCACTGAAGACTTGATGCGCTATTTACTTGAGTATTTACACACTCAAGGGGGAGTGTTGCAGTCTTATTGGAATAGGAATGTGATTGTGAAAATCCTAGTAGATATGAGAATGTATCTTATATTCCTATTAGGAGTGGATTACTTATTCAATATTGTAATCCTAAAGGGTAAAGAATTAACCTTCCCTACTACTATAAATGAAGGCACAATGGGGTGGAATAATTAACACACACCCACAATTACACATCTCTCTCTTCTCTCTCTATATGCCGCACCCTTTCTCTCCATATGGCCTCCATAATTGTATAGTAAATTATGGCTACAACAATATAGTATTTGTATAGGCAAGAACTAAGAAGACATACATACAAGTATGAAGAATATGAAAGAATATATAAACACTCGTGATTCATCATTATTTCTCCACGAGTAGATAATGGTTAAACTTACATTATCGTTTAGATTTTTAAAATCCTCTAAACCCTCATAAATAATGTTTTTTATTTGAGGGCAAAATTAATAATAATTATTGTAGAAGTGTAAAAAAAATGTAAAAAAATAATAATATACAATTACTCATAGTGACAAACTTTACAACTTTCATGAAGGGGTCAACTTCGAAATCCAACACTATAATCCAAAAACCTTAAATTTATATTTAACCGTCGATTGTCATTTATGCTTTATTCTTGTTACTGAATTTCATTTTTAAAATTTTCTTTTTTGAAAACATGATCATCTGGTGGATGTAAGAAGATGAACGGTTCAGATCTTTGATATCACGTTTTGATATTTATGGTCAACTTAAATATGAGTCGATGTCATATAATTTGTAGAAACTTTATAAACATCAATCAATATTTTCACTAACCGTAAAACTCTGAATTTAATATCAACGATCCAAATCGTTCATCTTCCTACATCTTCTAATAGATCATGTTTTCAAAAAAGAAAATCTGAAAAAACAAAATTTAATGAGAACAATGAAGCGTAAAAGTAAACAACAATCAACGGTTAAATTTTGATCTATGATTTATATGATTATAGTGGCGAATTTTGAAGCTCTTTATCAAAGTTGTAAAATTTGTCATTACGAGCGTTTATATATATTTTTTACACTTCTACATTAATTAAAAAACTATTAAAGACTTTACTTAATTAATTGAGCTATTAATTAAGGAAATTGTTATTAGCACTCCAAAAATCTCATTCTACACTCCAAACTTTCTATATTTGGAAAGAAAAATACACTTGTGAGGAGTTTAGAATGAGATTTTTGAAGTGTCAATAATACTTTCCTTAATTAATTTATACCCATTTTGTTTTAGAAGCAGTGGATGCGAGAGATTCAGATTCAGTAACTGATGAGGAGTTTGAAAATTATAATGGGAACAGAACGAGATCTTGTAAGCAAAAGTATAGACAATAAAAATACTAGTCTTGCAAAGAAAAAGGCTAGAGCAATCAATTTAGGTAATTGAAAATATACTTAAAAGAAAATTATGTTTTGGATGTGACAATATGATATGTATATACTTATTTAGTCTTATGTTTTTCATTTGATTATTTATTGGTTTAAAATATATTTTCCTTAACGGGTAATGAGTCGGGTCATATTACCTATTAATATTATTGGGTCAATTTCGGTTCAGGTTGCATGACACAACCCGTTAAAATATTAGGTATGATATGAAAACGACATGAATACTAGGTCTAAGCATGGCAAAGGCTAACTCATGTTACCCAATGGTACTTTTTATTTTATGTTAAAATGCTATAATAACATATTTGATAAGCCACCACTTAGCACTACGATCTAGTGGTATTTCTCTTGACTTCTAAACGAGAGGTCTTAAGTTTGATTTTCACCAAAGACGATTTTGAACCATATTATTGCTAGTCCATTGTGAGGCTTAGTCCACTCCCTCACTCTCTTAGTGTAGATAAATATCGTTTGTTCAAGAAAAAAAACATATTGATAAGCCAATATAATGTTCTAATTCTTAAGTTTGGACTAATCAATCCATTTCTTATTCTTAGACTTATTCCTCATCAATGTTAAAGATAATATTAAATTTACAAAAATGATTATATTAAATTAACTAGCTTATTAACTTTAATATATAACATCCAAGAGCCTTTTAATTAACATAAACTCAAGAATTTTTTTTTTTATTTTTAGATGAAACGATTGGAATCGATAGCTAATACAAAGAAAACATTCGAGATAACATTCGAGATAACATCCGAGAAGTTCTCAATCAAGAGTGACTTTAACAAAACTCAAAAAGCGAACTTGCCAAAACTAGTTGACATCATACTGGTGTATTTGAGGGTGAGATGAGCCCAAGAATAAGCAAAGAACGCATCCAAGTTTTGTACACACAAACTTAGAGGATTGAGATGACATTCTAACCAAGGAACTCCATTCATGATGAAAAAGGTCAAGCACTTCCCGAGTTAGCTTTGAAAATTTCAATGCACAAAACCATGAATATAACGAACAAGATAACATCGTTTGAGAATGAACAACGCCGACTCTAAATAGGAACTGTCAACGAAACAACTAGTGCCCATACTAACATGAATTTTGTACACAAACAAGTATAAAGATAACCCTAATTGGCTACTACAAGCACTACCGGTACTAGCACAAGCGTGCAGGTTTATATCTTCCATAATGCCATAATGAACCTAAATTAGGCACAGGTAATGTCACCATCAAAACAAGAGACCATATTAAATCATGGCTAATAAACGAGGCCACATCACTCGCTAAGTAAGACATTACCCGTTAGACACAATACAAACTAAACTTATGCTAATCCGACAATGAAATCCACTTATCGGCTCATCTCCGCCTGTTGGCTCGTCTCCACTGGCGGCTTTACTGTTTATGTCAGATCAGCCACAACCGAAAGCCAAGTAAGGGGAGCCGCCACAATCCATCCAGGTACGACAGCAGCGCCACGATTCCGACAATAAGAATAGTTCCAATAGAGGCACGAAAAAATGGTTGTGGTGGGGGTAGACTGTGTAAACCAATCTAGAAATATATCAGAGAAGAAGAAGATTGATAGAGAGAGAGAGAAACGAGAGAGAAAGAATACTTGGAGAGCAAGATATATTTCTGAATTGTATTTTCTATTTCACATTAACCTCAACTGTTTCATTACAAAGGATATTTATATTATCTAAGATAGCTTCCTAACTAAGCTATCTTCTAACAATCTTATAACTGCAAGACTAATCTCTTGACATTTGGCAACATCTTATCCATTCTTATAATACTCCTAACACCCCCCCTCAAGCTCAGGGGCAGAGAAATTGAGCCGGAGAATGTTGCAATGGTGCTGAAACAAAGGGAGTGGCACAAGGCTTGGAAGATAGCATTTCTGACTTGGTGAGAAGATCAGTGAGATATTATCTTGAGACAAAAAATCCCATTTGGGTGCTGCATAATCTGGATGCCCAGAAAGTAATGCAATGGTCCCAAGTCCTTAATATCAAACTCATTTGCCAAGGCATGAATAACATCAGTAACACAGTGACTTGCACTACCTGTGAGGATGATACCATCAACATACAATAAAAGAATCACAATAGAATCACCAGTATGCTTGACAAAGAGTGAAGAATCAGAATAAGTGGACTGAAATCCCAAAGAAGGTAGAAACTTGGTAAATATGTCATTCCATGCCCTAGGGGCTTGTTTCAAACCATACAAGGACTTATGGAGCTTGCAAACATAATCCTCATGTTTAAAATCATGAAATCCAGGAGGTTGAGACATATAGACCTCTTCTTGAAGAATGCCATGTAAAAAGGCATTTTTCACATTTAACTGCCTTAAACACCAGCCATAGTGTGCAGCCAAAGCAATAACAAGTCTCATAGTGGTTGGTTTTACAACAGGACTGAAAGTCTCCCCATAATCGATACCTTCTTCTTGATTAAACCCATTTGCAACTAATCGGGCCTTATATCTCCCTATAGAATCATCAGCATTCTTCTTTATTTTGAACACCCATTTACAGCCCACTAAATTTTTGTGAGGAGGAAGAGGAACCAAAGACCAAGTACCTTGACGATGTAGAGCTGAGAGTTCTTCTTTCATGGCTTCACACCACACACGAGATGTCAAAGCAGATTTATAGGTAGCAGGTTCCACTTTAGTGAGATCAGCCCCTCCATGTTCATGGACCACAGACAGGAATGCAATTTTCTTAGAAATACCACTCTTCGATCTAGTTTGCATTGGATGCAAATTAAAGGATGGAACAGAGAGGACTACTTGGAGGTGGTCAGGCTGGAATTCAGGTACCACAGGAACAGAAGAGGATACGGACTGATCTGCAGTGCTAGTAATGGGTGCAGCCTCAGGAAGATAACCAGGGAGAGTATAACTACCTGATGTTGCAGAGGGCATAGACAGACTAGATCCATTTGACAAACTAGTTGTAGTGATAGGGTGACTCCTAGTGTCTAAGGAACTATTTGGAGCAGATTGTGAGGAACTAGACTGCATCAAACTAGAAGAAGAAACAGAAGGCATAACCATCACATTATCATTATTTGGTACCAAACCAGAATTAGAAACATGGGAGGTAAGGACAGGAGAATTAACCGGTTTAACAGAAGACACTAGGGTGGAATAAGGAAATTCAAATTCATCAAAAATGACATGTATTGATATATAAAACCGTTTCTTAGCCACCTCAAAACATATGTACCCTTTAAACTTAGAAGCATACCCCAAGAAGACACACTTTGTAGTTCTAGGTTGGAGTTTAGTACTATTATAAGGTCTCAATAGTGGGAAACAAAAGCAACCAAAAACTCGAAGATGTTGAATTTCTGGAATGACATGAAAAAGTAGCTCAAATGGGGATTTGTTATCCAATGTAGAAGATGGCATTCTATTGATAAGATAGACAGAAGTTTGAACTGCATAAGACCAAAAAAGAGGTGGTAATGAAGCTGTTTGTAACAATGTGATGGAAGTCTCAATTATATGTCTCTGTTTTCGCTCGGCTATGCCGTTTTACTCAGGGGTATGAGGACAAGACATATGATGAAGAATCCCTTTATTCAAAAGAAAAGCTTGAAAAGATTTCCTTATATACTCCCCTCCCCCATCTGTTTGTAATGTTTTCACAGAGGCATCAAAATGATTTGTAATGTATTGATAGAAAGTTACAAAAAGTAGGGTAAACATCACTTTTATTACTTATTGGAAAAATCCAAGTATAACGAGTACACTCATCAATGAAGGTTACATAATACTTGAACCTTTCAATGGACAAACAAGGAGCTGGACCCCAAACATCACTATAAACTATCTCAAAAGGTTTTACAGACTTAAACTGAGACACAGGAAAAGGAACTTTTGTAAACTTTCTTTCCAAGCAGGTAGAACACAACAGAGGCAATGAATCAGGACTACAAGACAATCTGGACTTTCTTAAAATCTGGGATACTATAGGATTAGAAGGATGACCTAGTCTGTTATGCCATAATCTTGAATTCACTTGTTGTCCAAGGTAAGCAGCAGCATAGACACGTTTTGAAGAAGCACCGGATGTTGAAGAGAGAATCATATACACCCCATTACTGCACAGTCCTTTGTAAAGTATCCTCCATGTGGTTTTGTCTTGAATCCAGAAACAAAATGCATCAAAGATTAACCAACAATTATTGTCCAAGCAGATTCTATGAACTGACAGCAGATTCTGTGTTAATTTCATAACATATAAAACAGAATTTAATTTCAGAGAGTGGAATGGAGTTTGAAGAGTGGTGGAGCCAATATGAGATATGGCTAAACCTTCACCATTGGCAGCTTGGATAGTCTCATTGGATGATAAGGAGTTGCAAGAGACAGATTCTGCAACTCAGTGGTCATGTGATTTGTTGCTCTCGAGTCAGTGAGCCAAACTTGCTGAGATGGAGCAGATGACTGAGAAGAAAGAGGCTGAGGTCCAGAGTTGGTGTGAGCATACATGGCAGTCATTGGATCATTTTAACTCTTTTGGAAACAAAACTCAGCACTATGGTTAGAGTTCCCACAAATTTGACATCCTGAATTAACCCCAGTATTTAGAAATCGACAAGTATCAGCAAAATGATTAGTTTTCCCACAGATTTGGCAGCCTTGAGAAACAGAAGCATTTCTAAAACGACAAGTGTTGGCAAGATGATTATGCTTGCCACAGATTTGGCATGTCATCAATGGAGAAGAGCCAAACTGTTGTGGAGAATTTCCCAAAATTCCAGGGCCAGAATTAGAAAAGAAGGACTTGTTGGTGCCAAACCTGTTATTAGAATTAAACCGATATCTGCCTTTATTCTTGTTATTGAAACCTCGAGAACCATTATACTGATAATTGGAGTTCGGATGCTGAGATGAAAAACCACCAGAATTCTTAGAAGGAAAACCCGACTGTTGAGCAACTAAAACAGTAAGCATAGGGGCAGCATGCATAGTTTCAAGCATTGCTTCTTCAACAAGGAGTTGAGAACGAAGATCTTTCAACGAAATAACTGTATCACGACCCCTAATGACTGACCAAATGGTATTGAACTCAGAAGGTAAGCCAGTCACTGTAAGAGTTACAATATCATCATCTTCAAAATGAACACCAGTAGCAGACAAATAATCGCGAGCTTCCTTGATCCGTTGCAGATATAGAGTGATGGAATCATTACCTTTCTTGATAGTTTGTAACTCAGATTTCATTTGGAAAATACTGAATCGAGTAACGGTAGAAAATTGTTCTTTCAGACGAGTCCACAAATCTAGAGAACTGATACTCCCAATTGCACAAGAAATTGCAGGAGGCTAAAGAGTTGCAGAAATGAGCTGCATCAACGCTTTGTCATGCATTTTCCAAATCATGTATGCATCAGATTCAACTTGTGCAGTAGTACTACCCGAAACAACTTCAGAATCCCTAGAAATCACATCAGAAAATTGAGGAGGGCAAG